>NC_090650.1:231423736-231723736 GCF_040937935.1 Hyperolius riggenbachi
CACTATTTAAATTATGTCCCTATCACAATGTATGCACCATACATACAATATTTTATTTGGAAATAAAGCAGCATTTTTTCAGTTTTGCATCCATCACTATTTACAAACTTATAATTTAAAAAAATAATAGTATTATACCATCTTGACATGCATATTAAGACCCTTTGGTAACTATTTATGCTTTGTTCTTTGTTTTGTTTTTATAGTAATTTTAAACATTTTATTTGGGTATTTCTGGGTGTGTGGGAAGTAAATAGTTAATTTTAAATGTAAGTGTGTGTGTAGTCATAAAAAAATGTATGTAGATGTAGTTTTACCTTTTGGCCACAAGATGGCCTCAGTCATTTTTTGTTTTGGCTTCCTGTAAGCTTACAATGTATGCTTATAGGAAGTGAAGAGGCGATGTGTAACAGAACGATCGGGGCTTCTACATAGAAGCCAGCGATCGCTCTAATGGGGACTTAGACTGCGTTCCTATTCATTGATTTCCGGGCTAACAAGTGGCCTTGCTCACCCCAGTGGTTGCGGCCCTGTGAACCTATTTTTTCATGGACGTAGCTCCTACGTCCAGCATGCATTTTTGGATGTAGCAGCTACGACCAAAAAGCTAAAGTGGTTAAAAAAGCTAAAAAGTACAGGGAGCTTATTAGTTGTTTTTTTGGTTAGTGGTTAAATTAATGTTTAAGTATTGGGTGATTAGGTGTAGACCTCAGTTGTAGTCCTAGGATTCCTTGCAGAAAGGAACATGTCAGTTTTTTTTTTAACATGTGTGAGGGTAACATTTGCTGCATTTCATATGAATACTGTAATGTACATGGTGCTTCATAATGTGTAATGTGCTACATTTAATATTTGGGGTGTAACATTTGCTGAATTTCATATTTATGGTTATCATTAGCTGCATTTCATATGTGGGATGTAAAGTTTACTGTATTTTATATGGGGGGCAATATTTGCGGCATTTCATATGTGGGAGGTAATGCCTGTTGCATTTCATATGTGGATGTTGGTAATGTTTGCAACATTTCATTTTTATTTCATTTCATATGTGGCTGAATAACATATGTGAAATAAGTTTGCTGCATTTCATATGTAGGGTAATGTTCACTACAACTTATATGTAGGGGTAATGTTTCCTACATTTCATTTGTGGGGTAAGACTTACTGCATTTCATTAGTGTGTTTGTGTGTGGGGGTAATGCTTAGTGCATTTCATACATGGGGTAACATTTTTTGCATTCCATATGTTGAGATACAGGACATAATGTCTTGCTACATTTCATATGTAGCATATTGTTTGCTGCATTTCTTGTGTTAGGTAATATTTGCTTTTTCTTTTGTTCCAATCGTCTACAGTCCTTATATATTTTTAGCTTTTCTCCACTGCAGAAGTATTAGAATTAGTGGAGTGTCAAGTAATAAACTACACAGGTAGACAGTGAACAGGCCAGAAATACAAAAGTAGGTAACAGTTGACTTCTTTAGGAACAGTGAGTATCAGAAGCATGGAAGGTGCGGAAATAGAATGAAACACATACTTGGATCTAAATATCTGGCTCCATATTCATGTTTGCCATGTCTTCCATTTGCATGAAATTACAGCATGATTGATGATGATAGTGCTGTTATGCTGCAAGGTATCAACAATTACTATAATTTTATAAGACAAAGATAAAATAAGGCATTTGCTTTTTATGAAAGGGGGTATGTTTTATACTCTTGTTATTTGCTCCGAGCCTAACATGAATTCTCTAAACAAACAGCAGCTTTGAATCACAACAGAATGAAAATAAATAGGATTAATCAAAATGTTCCTTTGCTGCTGATCTGTTGGAAATGGTAAACTCGTGGAAAGTCACAATTTACTGTCATGGTAAGCTACTTTCTGTTTGTTGTCAGCAATTTAGATAAACAGTTTCCATGTTTTTGTAACTCTTTAGCTTTAAAATACACAGCAGAGTTTGCCTTGTGTTTTCTCTACAAAGGTAGAATGCATATTTTACTGCATATATAGAAGATGAATTGCTTTCAGAGTGTAAGGCTACTGAGTAAGAGCATAGAATGCACCTGATGCCCTTAGGTTGTTCTCGTCCCCATAAATCAAGAGTGGCACTAAGTGCCAATAATGGAACACAGTGGGCCTGATTTTCTCAAGCTGCAGTCCTTGGCAATGATCTGTGAACCAACAAAACTAGAAATCATCCATTTACTGGAAAATGTGCCCATTCGTGCAAGCAGGTGACCGTGCAATTGCATTCACTTACCATTCGCCAACCATTACTATGGTCTGACAAATAGAAGACAATGCTGCTTTGGAAACATTTACTTTGTATAAAAGGTCAGTGTAACCTCTAATCATTTTAATAGTCTTATTTACATTTTGAGCTTTATTTATGCTGTTGGTGTGGGTGATTCAAGGAGGAAACGGTAAGGTGCAACCGCCAAAAATGGAACTTGCACATTTACAATGCAAAAAATAAGCGTGTGCTGTGCATACACGTGGCCAGCAAAGGTATATGAGCCTCCACTAAGTGTTTCCCAGGCCATCAGTGGTGGTAGTAGTATTCCTGTGTTGGTTTGCATTTGATGCTGCATACTGTATATGTATTTACATCGTGCAGAGATGTTTTTAAATATTATCTTCAACATTTTTGAGATAGTTAAAAGATTTTTCTTCTTTTACCTTGATTTCAGCCTGCTGCAATTGATTAAACCTTGCCACACCCCACCATCCTTAATGCCCTGTTGGTAGTTCATTTGAATTTATAGCAGGACTTTCCCACTTAGCGCATCTGCCTGGAATCAAAAGGAAACATTAACAAATGTATGTGGGGAGGTGTATAGTCCAGACGAGTCTCGAGACTTCCTACAGATACAGGAAAAACCCAGAGAGACACCAGGAGCCCCTTTTAGTGTAGTATATCAGGTTCTGCATAAATACAAAATGAGGTATTTATGTAGGTAGGTTGCAAGACCAGCAATCACAGCACAAAAGCAAGTGAGGAAATCTCGTAACCATCTGGGTTCTATGTCTTCAATTATATGGGTCGCATTCCATAAAAAAAAGATTGTTTGGGAATAGAAAACATACTAGCAACAGCAACTTCTAATAACTAGGGGGTTGTAAACAATATAATTGGGAGGGAAAAGGCACCCATTTATTTTTTGGGGTGCCTTCTCCCTCCCAGTAATATTAACAAATGTATGGGCACCTTCATAGATATAAAACCCAGGAATTACCAGAAATTGTTCATTTGATTTATGGAAGTATCCTATAAAAAAATAAACTCTTAAAAACAATCCCAGGTCAGGGGGATATAGATCAGTGCTGATTAGTAGTCATTTACATGTAGATATTGCAGCAGGGAATTAACCACTTGCTGTTTTTCAGGCAGAAAATCTATGCCCCGCGGGCGGACTATACCTGTTCCATGGGCGTAGATATATGCCTCCAGCTGCATCGCCACTGTGCACACTCCCCGCTGTCTCCCGTGCTTGTTTATGTCACTGCCGGTTAGTAAGGAGACCAGTGAATGGGAACACAGTTTCCATTCATTGATCTAAGTTTCTGTTCAATGATCACCAGCATCAATGAGATGCCTGCGTCATTGTAACTAAGGAAGTAACACGTCCACGCATTACTTCCTGTTCGTGTACTTAATGGGTTTGATTCACAAAGTGGTGCTAACTGTTAGCACGCCTGTGAAAACCCCCTTAGCACGTCTAAACATGCTTTACGCGCGCACTGCACAGAGCGCAGGGCGCTCTGCGCGAAGTGCCCATTAAAGCCTATGGGACTTTGCGCACATAGGACTTTGCGCGAGCCCATAAAAAACCCATTAATAGTTACCTTAGGGACTGAAGAGGGTATATTACTGTTAATTTTGAAATGATGGGTTTGTAATTAGTGATGGATGCAAAACTGAAAAAAAATGCACCTTTTACTTCCAAATAAAATATTGGGACAAATTGGCAAATAAAATGTGTGGCTTTTATCCACAGTAGAACATTTTATATTAAAACGAAATAATTATTTTCTTCCATTTTTTTCTTATTATTCCCATCAAATAATTATTCCCATTTAGAATATAATAATTCTTAGCATAATGTACCACCCAAAGAAAGCCTAATTGGTGGCCGAAAAAAAACCCAAGATATAGATCATTTTGTTGTGATTTGTAGTGATTAAAGGATACCCAAGGTGACATGTGACATGATGAAATAGACACGGGTATGTACAGTGCCTAGCAACCAAATAACTATGCTGTGTTCCTTTTTTTCTTTATCTTTCTGAAAGAGTTAAATATCAGGTATGTAAGTGGCTGACTCAGTCCTGACTCAGACAGGAAGTGACTACAGTGTGACCCTCACTGGTAAGAAATTCCAACTATAAAACACTTTCAGAAAATGGCTTCTGAGAGCAGGAAAGAGATAAAAAGGGTCAATAGATCATAGATTTTAGCTCTGGCATACTTCAATGAATTTGTCATTGAGCAAAATCAATAAAACAGTTACATTTAAAAAGTAGATTTAAACATAAAATACAACTTTGGAATGTCTTAAAAGGTCATTTTTAGGAGAAGGAAGATAGATACAATTGTTTATTTTATTCGTTTATTTTCACATCGGGTGTCCTTTAAGTTACTGGTGAATAGAAGGGAGGAGCGCCAAAGGGTGAAAATTGCTCTGGTACTAAAGGGGAAAATGCTCTCAGTGGTCAAGTGGTTAATGGCTCAGTCTTTTCAAAGAAAAACAATTATTCTCAATCTAATTGAACTTATTTTTCCTGCTAATTGATTCTAGTTACTAAACTAATGTAAGCTTGCAAGGGCAGGGTTATCCTCCTAATGTTTACTGTTTTTGCTGCAATATTTGTGCTGCTTGAGACTCTGCTGTACATTTTTTGGTTGAACCTATGTTCCCCGTGTTGTCTTACTGTGCTTTGTAAAGCGCTGCGGAATATGTTGGCGCTATATAAATAAATAATAATATATGTGTAAACATCCTGGGATATCCTTTGGTTTTAAAACAGGTCATTGTTTCTGACTGTCTGTAACTTTGAGTCACTCCCCCATCCCCCACACACACTGAGCAGGAATGGTGAAGAACAGGCACACTTGCCCACTGAATACCAATAACGCTCAATGTGCAGTGATTGCAATTTGGTTGAGGGGATGATACGGACCAAGTTGGGGTATTTTTGTATCTATAATTCCCACTGACACCAGTGATGATATGTGGAGGCAATTGTTGCAGTTTATGTGTGGTGTTTATGTGTGTTGCAGTATGTCATATGTGGGGGTAATTATAGCATTTCAGATGTGTGGGGGCAAGATGAGGGGTTCATCCTCACAATGTTTTCTTCAGGCAGCAAAAAGTCTAGAACCAGCCCTGTAGAAGTCCCCCCAAGATTAGGCAATGAACCACTCAGTATTAGGTACCAATTAGGTACCAAAATATGTTCTTAGTATTAGGTAGCTAGAGATAGCCCACAGTATAGATAACAAGAGGTGCCCTGCAGTATTTGATATCCGTCAGTATATATAGGATGCCCCACCCAGTATAGTTATTCAGAGCTACCCCACAGTAGTTGGCAGCCAAAGGTAGCCTCCAGTATAGGTTGCAAGAGGTAGGCACCCCACCCCAGTATAGGTAGCCAAAGGTAACATTTAAGTAATGGTAGGTGGATATAGCCCCCCGTTTTTCTAAGCTAGTATATGGTAGCCAGAGGTAGCCCCCCCCCCCCCCCCCATGGTATAGGTATTCAGAGGTAGCCCTTTGAGTATAGGTAGTCAGATGTGCCTCTATGCAGAGTGGTGAGTAGAGTGGAAAGGAATCCACCTTCCTCCACAGGCACCATCTCTATGGCTCCAGGGGCATCTCTCATCCTGCTGGTACATGCTAAGTATGGCTCCAAAATTGTAATTTCTACTGCATTTACCACTGTTTAGATGTTTGCAGCAGAACTAAGCCAAGGGATCACAGTGTGCAATTCCTTAGCTTAGTAAATCAACCCTATAAAGTGTTTAAAGTGTCTTCTGTCACTTTTGCTAACTTTTTTTTTACATAATAGTTGAACTCTGGAGTAAATCACTGCTGCTACCACTGTTAGGTATAGGTTTTTTTCGTAAAATATAATTTACTATTTCCTATCTTGGTTGTAGCTGAAGAGTCTAATGCATAGTTCAGCCTTCCTGTCAGCAAAGTGAGTATTGGGTGTGTTAGTTTTCAATATTTAGAGGGGTACTTATCCCATTGCAATGCAGTCATTTGTGTGCAGGTCATTTATAAATGTGTGAAGTTGGGTGTTACAATAAATGACCAGTGTTTTATATAGAACCTTTTTAATGTACAGACTTAGTGCAAATTTTGCATTTTAAATGTCGAGAAAATGCTGCTTTTTGAATGTCTAGGTTTGAGTGTCATGCTTAGCAGGCTGCAGACTAAAATGGAAAAAATACTTTTTAATAATATTTATTAACAAGATGACTCGTGTATCACTAATACTGTACATGTCCTAGCATTTCATACAGTTTCATTCATTTAAGCAGTTAGTCACTCTCCTTTACAGCATAGTCCCCAGTATCTGGCACCAGCGGGGATTGCCTGATGCCGGATACATGTGCTTGCCGGTTGCTTGAGCAATTGGCCAAAAAAGCACTAATCTTTCTCAGGTACAGGCAGAATACTCACCGAGCCTCCACCAATCCTCCAGCGACACCCTATATCACCTTGCAGGTTACTAGCGGCTTTCCATGCATGGAAGCCGAAGTGTCAGCTGACCCGCATTGGGCCATGTGACACGCTGACTTTCCAGAAACTGCTAGGAGCCAGGGAGGTGATGCAGGGCATCGCTGTACGATTGGTGGAGGCTCGGTGAGTATTTTGTGGCAGTGCAAACCTCACAGAACACCACAAAACTAAGTTCCACGTTATCTATCAGTTTAGTTAAACTCCCGGTTGCCGGGGACTCTGCTGTATATCAACATGGTTATTATAATTAACCCTCCTCAGCTTTTAAACCAAATGGCATTATCACAGGGCTGAGAATTTATACATTCATGGAAAAGTCCTCTAAGGGGACAATGACACTGCATTCATGTAAACTGGTTGTTCAGTATTCCTAAAGTGAATCTTGGAAAATTTACCTCATCTTTGAAAACGAATGGCTTAACTTAAAAGCAGTAGTAATCATCATGCAACAGCGGTAATGTTGATAAAATATTTCCAATGAATTAACTTTTCATCTCCTTGGGAGCAATATACAGCATCACATCATGCGGGAAGGCAGATGATATCTCCCATTGCCCAGTGCAATTAGCATTTACATGTAAAAGGTGTGCTAGAATCCTTCTGGTGTTTCACCGAGTGAAGGATATACAACCAGCAAGATGTTGTGCTTTGATGAAATTATGCTGTTATGGCAAGGGGCATTGTAAAGTCTACCAGAGGGTAAAGGTATTACTAGATCAGTGAACATAACATAAACAAAATGACAAATATACAGGCAGTTTATGAGTTCTATGCTAATGTAAGTCACCCACCAGCTTCACTGAATAAAACCCATGCCTGCCTTTTTGTAAGGATATACAACACAGTTATAAAGTAATATTGGATTTTAATGAATTTCACAAAGTAGGAGGATAATAATAAAAATAAAGTAGCAGACCTAAACAAAACTACTATTGCTTGCTCTACATACATAGTAACAAGAAAAAATAAACACTTAGAAAATGATGTTTTAAAGGAACACTGCGAAAAATGTTAAAATGTAAAGTGCATGTAAATATAAACAAATAAGAAGTATGTTTCTTCAAGAGTAAAATGAGCCATAAGTTAATTGTCTCCTATGTTGCTGTCATTTACTATAGAAATCTGACAGAACTGACAGGTGTTGAATAAGTCCATCTCTTTATGGTGGATTCTCAGAAAGGCTTTTCTTTTTTATAAAGATACTGCCTGAAAAGGATTTATACAATGATGCTGGCCAGCCTGCTCGCTGCACACTTTTTTGGCAGTTGAACAGAGCAACTGCCATTCACTACGTGCTTTCGAAATGAAACAAAACCCTGAGAATCCCTACGAGGAGATATGCTAGTCCAAAACCTGTGGATTCCTATTACCTACTGTAAGTGACAGTAACATAGGAGAAAGGTATTTTATGGCTCATTTGGTTGTGGAAAAAGCATACTTCTTATTGGTATGCGTTTACATGTATATTAAATGTTAAGGTTTTCGCGATTGTAGCCTTAACACCAAGAGCCATTTTCCCCTGTCAGCACTCCTCCCATTCATTTTGTGATAATTTTATTACTGTTTATCACACCTAAATGATATTTATCTTCTTTCTTTCAAGACAGATTAGGCTTTTTGTGGGTGATGCTTTTTTTCAGTAATTACTTTATTTTCTATGCATTTTGTAGGTAAAAACAAGGAAAACAATTAAAAAATACACAATTTTTCCAATATCACCCCCTATAGTTTTACAATAAACAATGCTACTGTAGATAAAACCCACACATTTTTTTTTGCACATTTGTCCCAGTTATTGCAGCATTTAAATGTTTTCCCTAGTACAATGTACAGTATATTATTTGTAATTAAAGGTGTATTTTTTTCTGTCATTTTTTTTGTACCCATCAATAATTACAAGTCTATAGTTGCTAAACTGCCCGTAATATACCCTCTTTACATATATATTTAAAAAGCTCAGACCCTAAGGTAACTATTTATGTTGTTTTCTTTAATTGTCACTTTTTTAAGAGCTTATGTTTGGTAAGAGTGTTTGGGGGTGGGTGGGTGGGGGTGTTAATACGGTTTTAATAATAATCAAATTTTCTTTTTTACAGTAATTATACTTTTTGGCACTTAACACTGTCCTGGAAGTTACCGGGAGGTGTTTTAACTACGGATTTTACTTTCACTTTGATGAATTAACATGCCTTGTGATACAAGGCATGGTTATTCATTATTGGCACTTAATTTGGCTCAGGGAACACTTGTTCCCCTTCACCAATCCCCCCTCTCTCATGGTCGGTGGGAATGAGTGGCAGACTTGTGCACATGTGCACCCCTACCGCGAAATGACCAGCCGCACCTGTACATCCTACTTGCAGCACACAAGCACAAACTGGATGCGCATATACGTCCAGTTTGTATAAAGAAGTTAAGTGATCTACCAAAGGGACCTTTTTTATATTGGCTTTAGAACCTATCAATGCTTCCCACCCCTACTGCAGATCTAAAATTTTGATTTCATATAATACGCCATTTAATTGGTTTTAGGCAACTTGCACAGCAGGGCGTTGCACTGCTCATCCTGTAAAAACAAGTTCACAATGGAGGCTGGAAATCCACTTTGCCCATTACATGTGTAATGCAACATATGCGGTGAAGCATACAGTACATATAAAGTATGCTTTACCACAACTATAAACACACAAGTTATCCCATAATCTTCCCTGTTGTGCCTAGCACAAGTTCTCCATTAGGGTATGGTGTTTACAGATAGGGATATGGAGGCTGCCATGTGTATTTCCTTAAAAATAGTACTAGCTGTCTGCTGATCCTATGCCTCTAATATTTGACCCTGATAAAGCATACAAAACAGGCGTTTCTGACTGAAGTAGAACTAGATTAACTCTATGCTTGTTTCTTGTGTGTAATTAGGATACTACAGCAGCCAAAGAGATCAGCAGGATGCTAGGCAACTGATATTGTTTAAAAGGAAACAAATATGGCAGCCTCTCATATGCCTCTCAGTTCAGGTGTACTTTATATAAAAGGTGTTTATTCAGCTAAATCTTTTGTAAGGGTATCAACCCTCCTTCCTTCTCTGACCCAGCTTTTCAGTGTGGCCCATATTTTATAATGACACGTTGCTTTGACATGAGGCCTGCAGCCACATTAATGCCCTGTTCCAAGCACAATGTTTTCTTAGAGCTGTGTAAGGACTCAATTACAAGATGTATTGTTGTCTATGTAATAACACCTGCATTAGCTGATGTTATACATTCATTTTTTACATTTTTTTATGTGCAATTTCGAAAGCCCAGGCATTGGACACCACCCACAGCACAAATCACCATTGTTTTAGGATTTAACCTTCCCTGGGAGATTTAGCCTATGACTATGTTAAAGCTTATTTTACATATCTGAGTTCCCCTCATTAAGATGGGAAAGTGACTAGTTATGACATGATGAGATAGAGATGTGTATGTACAGTGGCAAACGTACAATTATCTATTCTGTGCTCTTTGTAAAGGATTGCGGAGACGCCGCCGCGCGGTCCGGCGGCGAGGCGGCTGTCTCCGCGTTCAGACCGGCGGTTTCCGCACAGCAGCATGCTTCTGGTGTATCTGAGCCTTCTAGTTCACACAGATGGAGAGCTACGTGCGCGCGCGCCAGGCAACAGGACATTTATACCAGCAGAAGGGGAATCACCTGATCAGGCTGAGTGGCTCAGGCGGAGCTGCACAGCAAAGCACTGCTAGTATATATAGATCTTGCTTGTCAGTTGCTGGTTGTCTGCCGTTGCGAATGCTTATGTGTTAGCACTCAGACCATAGTCAGATCCCACAGTGTGTTAGAACCAGGTGGACCTGGGAATTCACACTTAGCCAGATTACTGTGTTATTACTGTGTTATTGCTGTGTTATACTTTAGACCAGTTCCAAGGTGTTGTGACCACGGACCTCACACCCAAGCTTATGGATACTGTGTCAGTTCTGTGTTATTCTTTAGACCAGTTCCAGGGTGTTGTGACCACGGACCTCACACCCAAGCTTAGGGATACTGTGTCAGTTCTGTGTTATTCTTTAGACCAGTTCCAGGGTGTTGTGACCACGGACCTCACACAAAAGCTTAGGGATACTGTGTCAGTTCTGTGTTATTCTTTAGACCAGTTCCAGGGTGTTGAGACCACGGACCTCACACTCTAGACTAGGCCTCTGCTTGATATCTTTTATGACCTATTGCTCTCTTGACCTCTCTCCTGCTATCTTATTCGGTACCTATGCACATCTGATTACCTGTTGCCGACCCTGCCTGTACCTGGTTACCGAATCAGCCTTCTGTCTCTGTACCTTATCTGCTCGTGTGTTGCCGACCCGGCCTGGCCGACCCTTCTGGCTGTCACTCACTCCTTGGGTGATCAGCCTGTCTGTACTACCTGTACCACCCGGTTAGGTGTCAGGTAGCTGCAGAGACTCCCTGCCTCTCAGAGGGGATTCTCTGCAGTCCGGTCAGGGATTCTATTCCATAGGAGTCCTTTGACTGCAATAGAGTCTGATTCCCAGCAGATTCAGGGAATCACTGGCTCTCTGGTTATCTCCAGCCCTTTACCTAGGAGATACTCCTCATACGGTCAAGGGCCACCTGCCCCTCAGGTGGTCCATGCTCATCTACTGTTGCACCAAACACTTACACGTTATCAGGTGTCCAGAGGTTAGTTATACTTGTATTATTGGTGATTCTGCAGATCATCAATAATCGGGTATATATCTGCATTGTTGGTGATACTGCAGATCACCAATAATCAGATTCTCTCTGTGTGCTGACACCGATCGTTACAGAACGGCAGACCTGAAAAACAAAATGGACGCACTCCACAGCCGTCTTGATGCACTCACCACCTCGGTGGAAAATTTCATCAGAGTGCTGGACGGTCATCAGACCCAGATCACTGCCCTGTCTGGGTCCATACAGGTCCTTCAGACGACTGTGAATTCAGTGCGATCTCCTCCAGTTACAGATTTACGTATGTCTGTACCCGAAAGGTTTTCTGGTCATAGATCTGACTTTTTAGAATTTTAAAAATCGTGTAATGTCGTATTTTGAATTGCGAACTAACCTGTCAGGAACTGAGGCACAGAGAATTACATTTATTAAGACCCTGCTGTCAGGAGATTCCCAAACATGGGCATATAGCCTGCAGACAGGGCACGAGGCGCTGACGTCAGTCGAGGAATTTTTTAAGGCCATGGCCATAATTTATGATGATCCGGACATTGCCTCCACTGCTGAGCGGAAGCTCAAAACTTTGCGTCAAGGCAAAGATCCGGTGGAGGTTTATGCAGCCGAGTTTAGGAAGTGGTCGGTGTCAGCTAGGTGGGGGACATTTGCACTATTGGACTGTTTCCTGTCAGGGTTGTCAGATCTGATGTTGGGACACCCTGAACCGAAATCTATCGATGAGGCTTTAGCAGTACGGGTTGACCGGCGTTTACGGTATCAGAAACAGACCCGGGGTATGTCTCCTATGCCTCTCCTCCACCCGTGTCGCCCCCGCCAGAGCCAATGCAGATTGGCCAGTCAAAGTTGACACGAGTGGAAAAGAATCGCAGGAAGACAGAACAGCTCTATCTATACTGTGCAGAGGAGGGTCATAAGGTGCAGAATTGTCCCAAGAAGTCGGGAAACGCTGCCGCCTAGGTGTAGTCAGAGGTAATACCCTAGGCGCGCAGTTCTTACCTCTAAAAGATAATCGCCTGCTTCTTCCCTGTTCTGTCACATGGGAAGGTCAGACTGTCTCCACGGAAGCTTTCTTAGACTCTGGCTCCGCAGCCAATTTTATGGATTATGAGTTTCCAAAAAGATTGGGGATTCCCATGCTTCCTTTTGACTATCAGATTTTGGTCACTGCAGTAGATGACTCTCCTCTGCAAAGTACTCATACCCCTGTCTCAGACCCCGGAGTTGAGGTTCTGTGTTGGGGTACTACGTAGGGAGAGTCTACAGTTTTTTGTCTTGCGTATGACAACTTCCACCGTTATTCGTGACATGCCATGGTTACAACTTCATTCCCCTCAGATAGACTGGGTTTCAGGTCAGCTAAGGAGCTGGTCTACCCATTGTTATCATCACTGTTTAGCGAAAGTAACCGTGGGTAACACCAAGATTCAGGTGAAAGGTGTGCCAAGCCAATATGCAGAGTTTGCAGATGTGTTCTGTCCCAAATCAGCTGATAAACGTCCCCCCCACCGTACTTTCGACTGTCCCATCGATCTAAGATCTGGTTGTATGCCTCCCAGGGGTCACCTCTATAATCAATCTGGGCCTGAGAAACTGGCAATGCAGGAGTATATTAAAGAAAACTTGGCTAAAGGTTTCATCCGCCCCTCTCGTTCTCCAGCAGGGGCAGGATTCTTTTTTTGTGAAGAAAAAAGATGGAGGCCTTCGCCCTTGCATTGATTACCGAGGGTTAAACAAGATTACGGTGAAAAATCGTTATCCTTTGCCTTTGATTGACGATTTGTTCACTCAGGTTACCAACGCCAAGATTTTCTCAAAATTAGATTTAAGAGGAGCATACAATCTAGTCCATATTAGGGATGGTGACAAATGGAAGACGGCCTTTAACACACCCAACGGGCACTACCTGGTGATGCCCTTCGGGTTGTGTAACGCCCCGGCCGTCTTCCAGGAGTTGATTAATGAGGTGTTCAGGGAAGTGCAGGGGAAGTTTGTTCTGGTATATCTGGACGATATTCTGATCTTTTCGTCCAATCTCTCAGAACACCGAAAGTATGTCAAATTTGTCCTAGGGAAGTTAAGACAAAATCTGCTTTACGCTAAACTTAAAAAATGTCTTTTCGAAGTGACCTCTGTTGCCTTCCTGGGGTATATTATTTCAACTTCTGGCCTCTCTAAGGATCCTGGAAAGGTTTCTGCTGTCTTGGAGTGGCCTCAGCCTGTAGGGCTGAAGGCGCTCCAAAGGTTTTTGGGCTTTGCCAACTACTACAGGAGGTTTATAAAAGGGTACTCTACTGTGGTCTCGACCCTTACCAGTCTCACCAAAAAGGGGGCTGATACTTACCACTGGACAGCAGAAGCACATACTGCCTTTTCGACACTGAAAAAACTGTTCTGTTCTGCACCCATATTGAGACATGTGGATGTCACCTTTCCCTTTATCGTGGAGGTAGATGCTTCTCAGGTGGGGGTGGGGGCTGTATTGTCTCAGCGATCGGGTTTACAAGGTAAACTCCACCCATGCGCCTACTTCTCTCGTAGGTTTTCACCTGCAAAAAAAAACTACGATATAGGCAACCGGGAGCCTTTGGCCATCAAGTTGGCCTTTGAGGAATGGCGACATTGGTTAGAAGGCGCAGAACACACTATTACAGTTTATACAGATCATAAAAATTTGGAGTACATAGAGGGTGCCAAGAGACTCAGCCCCCATCAGGCTCGGTGGTCTTTGTTTTTCTCAAGATTCAGATTTGTAATTATGTATACTCCTGGCAGTAAAAACGTCAAGGCCGACGCCTTGTCCAGGTGTTTCGAGCCAGAGACGGTACAGCCATCAGCCCCTGAGACCATTCTACCTCAGAAGGTGGTGTTGGCAGCCACTGAGACCTGGAAAAATTGGACAGTCACTTTGAGCCCCTACCAACAGGACGTTCCAGAGGGAAAGCCTGACGGGGTTATGTTTGTGCCACTACCTTTCCGTCTACAATTATTACAGTTGTTCCATTCTCACAAAAATGCTGGTCATCCTGGGACCACCAGAACTCAAGATCTTCTGGCCAGATGTGCTTGGTGGCCCACTTTGGCAACAGACTATAAGGAGTTTGTAAGGGAGTGTGCAGTGTGTGCTAGGAGTAAACCTTCTCATCAGGACCCCATTGGTACTTTACAACCTTTACCAGTCCCGAGTGAACCCTGGACTCACTTGTCCATGGATTTTGTTGGTGAACTCCCCAGGTCTGAGAGCAAGACGGTCATTTGGGTGGTGGTGGACAGATTCAGTAAGATGGCTCACTTTGTCCCCTTGAAAGGACTCCCCTCAGCCCAGGAATTGGCTGATCTCTTCATCCAGCATATTTTCCGGCTGCATGGCATTCCGGAAAACGTAGTGTCAGATCGGGGAGTCCAATTTGTGTCTAAATTCTGGAGAGCGTTTTGCCATCAACTAGACATGGATCTCGCATTCTCATCAGGCTACCACCCACAGACCAATGGCCAGACCGAGAGAGTTAACCAATCCCTGGAACAGTTTCTTAAATGTTATGTGGCAGATGCACAATCCAATTGGGTAAAATTTTTGCCGTTTGCGGAATTTGTGCACAACAACCTGAAGAGTTCTTCTTCAGGGTTTTCCCCATTCCAGATAGTGTCAGGAAGATCTCCCAAGTTTGCCCCATTACCAGTGGCATCTACACCATTCCCGGCCCTGGAGGATTGGCAGAGGGCTTTGAAGGAGATTTGGGGAATGGTTAAAAGAAACTTGGGGAAAGCCTTCCAAACTGTAACGATTGGGGAATTCTATCCGTGATCAGCGCACAAGACGTGCGCTGACACTGCGGAAATCCTCCACAAGCGTGTAATTTGATGGAACCCAGCAAAAGGTGCAATGCACCTGTAGAGGGAAATTCCTGTCGGCAGATGGAGCTGTGGAGTGCAGAGGAACAGATCCTCTGCCCTGCCACACACGCCAGACAGGAATTGCACGAAGGGAAGAAACGCAGGGCAAGATAGCCCTGAAAGAGAGAGATCAAAGCGACAGAGGGTATGTGTGTCCACCAAACTAGTCGCCACCCTGCGACGATGAACACACAACCGCTTGGCTGCGCAGGCAGCCAAGCAGATCCTCACAGTACCCCCCCCCCCTCTAGGGTCGGATTCCAGACGAGCCTCTAACCTGATATTTGCAAAAGACTCTAACTGAAGACTCATGAAGGTCAAAACAGCCCGACAAGGCCCAATTCCAGAGTCAGTCCAGCCGAAACCGACCTCATCGGAAGCAAACGCCACCGAAACATGCCCATCAGTACTACCAGTCTCAGTATAACACCCATCAGGACTGTGAACGCCAGAGAAGAAGCCATCGACACCCTTCAGACAATACCCACCACCTTCCAGGGAGCGTCCGAAAATACCAAACCTGCCACAATACCTGTTCGAAGTGTCCCTTACAACACAAAAGCCACTGTTGATCTTATCCAGGGTACCAAGCAAAATTTCTCCCGGAATCTCTCAGAACCTTTTGAAGCTCCACAGAGATCCCAAGAGGGCAGAACAATCACCAGGCTCACATGGAGAACTATCAAGCCCTCCTATGGAACCAATGACTATTCTGGATTCAGAATTACGAGGACACCCATCAAGATCAGGACTTTCAGAGACCACTTCTGGGCATGCAAGCAGGTAGGCCATATCAGGACTTTCAGGGATCACTTCTGGGCATGCGAGCAGGCAGGCCATATCAGAGCATGTCTCCACCGAAGAAGCATCTGAGCATGCTGGTAACCGAGGCACACTTGGGCTTTCTGGGTCACAGAGCACATTGGGGTACACCAGCACAGGAGAAACCTCAGAACATGTCGGGGAACTGCCAACCTCAGAGTCCGACACGACAAGACCAAAACCAGTACCGGGCAGAAAATCATCATGAGTGGAGGTCACAGGTACTGGTCTTCAAAAAGAAGACTCGGACTTAGATTCAGAATTTTCTGTAACTGTAATATCATCATTGACTACATATGAGTGAAGCTCCACCAGAGCTGCAAAGGTAGTCAGCACAACAGCAATGCCTACTGAAGTGGGCAACACTTCAGAAGGACTTGGGGGGAAGGAGACATCTCCTACAAGTTCTGCACCCTTTGGGAGGAACTCGGAGACCTCCAGAACATCAAACAAAACCTCAGGAGCATTGACTACACATGACTGAAGCTCCACCAGAGCTGAAAAAGTAGCCAGCAAGGCAGCAATGCCTACTAAAGTGGGCAACACCTCAGAAGGATTTGGGGGGCAGGAGACATCTTCTACAAGTTCTGCACCCTTTGGGAGGAACTCGGAGGTCTCCAGGACATCAGACAAGACCTCAGGAACATAATTTTTCAAGTTTTCTAAGAAGGATTCTGAACTATCCATGTTACAGGGCAAAACTGGAACTTTATTTTGTGGACAGGGCATATGTCCCAGGGAAGGTTCCACCATAAACTGAGACTGAATTTCATCATCATGAGCGGAATGTACAGGAATATTTACTGAAACACACACTGACTCCCTAACTTTAATCTCACTGCACCCAGAATTCTGCGTAGCAGTCAAGCTAGCTTGCAACTCCAAAACTGCAGAAAAACAGGTGAGTATAGTAGCAATACCTAGACGAGCCTCTAGGGGCACTGCAGGAGACTCTAAACAAGGCCATATTAACTCATCCAGAGTACAGGGTGCAGAATCGGCATTTTCCTCAGAACAAGAAAGGGACTCACAAATGTCAGTGTGAGTGGAGATAATATTTTTATTCATGGTACAGGGCAGATTCAGAGAAAGCTTCTCTGGGCAAAGCAAAGAAGCTTCAGCATCAGATTCGCAAAACTGAAGTGCTGTCTCACTCCTAGATTCGGCTAACCATGTCAAATCCAAGGAGTCAGAACGCAAAACTTGCGAATCAAAAATCGCTTTGGGTTGTGAAACTGACGCTTCCATAGCGCAAACCTCCGCGATCTGCGGGGCAGACTGTAAGGCGTTCAGGACAGAAACACTGAAGCAACTGTCACCAGGCAACGGGCCCTTACAGGTGTGAACAGGGTGAGACAAAGACACATTTGCAGTAGAAATAGCGACAACATCAGGAAAAACTTTATTAGACATATTAATTTTACTTTTAATGCTGCATAATTTAGGAATTTTCCCCATAGCAGGATCACAGATAGAAGATCTTAACCTTCCTGGCGGTAAGCCCGAGCTGAGCTCGGGCTATGCCGCCGGAAGGCACCGCTCAGGCCCCGCTGGGCCGATTTGCATAATTTTTTTTTGCTGCACGCAGCTAGCACTTTGCTAGCTGCGTGCAGTGCCCGATCGCCGCCGCTACCCGCCGATCCGCCGCTATCCGTCGCGCCGCAGCCGCCCCCCCCCCCAGACCCCATGCGCTGCCTGGCCAATCAGTGCCAGGCAGCTCTATGGGGTGGATAGGAATCCCCTTTGACGTCACGACGTCGATGACGTCGGTGACGTCATCCCACCCCGTCGCCATGGCGACGGGGGAAGCCCTCCAGGAGATCCCGTTCTTTGAACGGGATCTCCTGATCGACGATCGCTGGCGGCGATAGGAGGGGCTGGGGGGATGCCGCTGAGCAGCGGCTATCATGTAGCGAGACTTTGTCTCGCTACATGAAAAAAAAAAAAAAAAAAAAGATTTGCTGCCCCCTGGCGATTTTTTAGCAAACCGCCAGGAGGGTTAAAGGTCTGTTTCTAAATGACAAGGGATCCCACACATCCTTGAGAAAACTGGCACATTCATGCTGATCCCAATCGGCAGGAACATCCAAGAAACAGGCATCAGATCGCATAGATTCAAACTGCACACAGTCAGGAGAGAATCTTTCAGGATTCGCACAGGAATCAAGCACAGTGGTACTCCCATTCATTTCAGAGCGCACAAAGTCAAGACTCACATGCTTTACCCCAGAAAGGCAGGAACAATCATCCGACAACGATGTCTCTTTATTGGAATCAATTGACTGGTGTGTGTGCAACTCATCCAAAATCGTCTGCCACACACAAATCACCAGATCCACATCACCCTCGTCACATTCATCGGAATCAATCAAAAGGTACATAGAATCGAGACAATCATTCAAGACATCTTCGCTTTTTGCGATGTAACAACAGCAGATATGAAGTAGGAACGCAATCGCGAGAGAGGCGATTGCCAAAGGTGACACAAGGCTACAGCAAGGCAGAGCACGAGAGTAGCAAAGGCACAGCAAATGATACAATAAGGAGATAAGAAAAATAACAAACGCTAGCTAAACGCAAACACCACACTCATTCGCAACAGTGCACGCGTTTATGCGCGGTCTCCGCGTGTTAAGCACAACAGAGACAAGCACGCCTAACTAACCACCGACAGACAAACATGAAACAGAGGACGCGAGCGCTTTCTTAATGGTTACCTCACCGAGCCTCCCGCAAGCGTTCGTAGCAGACAAGACAGATACACGAAAACAGGAATAAGTGAGAGATAGGATCCACAGCACTAGCGCAAGAGGCTAGTGCGATGCAGGAAGACAGAACAGAAGGATCCACAGCACTAGCGCAAGGCGAGTGCGATCCAAGTACAGCAAGAGAGTAGCAGACCAGAAGGATCCACAGCACTAGCGCATGGCGAGTGCGATCCAAGTATAGAAAGAGAGATGGAGATCAGACGGATCCACAGCACTAGCGCAAGGCGAGTGCGATCCTGGCAAGATAGATCAGATGAGATACCGCTGCTCCAGCTATACTCCAAGAACAAAGATCAGAACGACTTCCTGTCGACCACCGCTGGGACAGGACAATCGCAACAGACAAACAAAACAGATATGCAATCCTAACTGCACTAGGGAACCTGCCTAGTGCAGTCCCAGGAATTACTCTAGGCTAATCTTCAAAAAAAGAGCAAGGCTGACACTCCAAGAGTGTTTCACAGGACTAACCCTTATGACCAGCAAAGGACTCTGGGAAACATAGCTCTTTATATTGCCAGTCATCAAAGGAAGCAGGTAAGGGATTTGCATAACGAGTGTATGCAAACTCCTCAGCAGCAAGCTGCAATACTGACAAAAAGTCTCTCTTCCAGAGACCTGCAGAATGCAGACCTGAACAGTGGTCAAAAGGCTGCCTGCGCAGGCAGCCAAGCGGATCCTCACACAAACCCAGAAAAAGCAGGCAGACAAAAGACGGTCTGTAGAGTGGAAATTCTCCCCAGGAGACTTGGTGTGGGTATCCACTCGGCATTTGGCCTTGAAGCAACTGTCACCCAAATTAGGTCCTAGATTTATAGGACCTTTTCCAGTGACCAGAAAAATTAACAATGTCACTTATGTGATTGATCTCCCAGCCAGCATGCGAGGTGTGAGATCATTCCATGTGTCTCTGTTAAAGCCGGCAGTGCACGTGGATTCCTCGCCCCCCCTCCCCTGTGTTGGTTGATGACCAACCTGAATATGAGATTGAAAAGATTCTAGACTCCCGCTTAGTGCAGAATTCTGTGCAGTACCTGGTTCACTGAAAGGGTTATGGTGTTGAGGAAAGAACTTGGGTGCCAGATTGTCGCATGCATGCGAATGAACTAAAGAAAGAGTTTCATGACTCACATCCTGGGAAGCCTGGTGGGAAGTGTCCGGAGTCCACTCCTCAGGGGGGGGGAGGGTACTGTAAAGGATTGCAGAGACGCCACCGCGCGGTCTGGCGGCGAGGCGACTGTCTCCGCGTTCAGACCGGCGGTTTCCACACAGCAGCATGCGTCTGGTGTATCTGAGCCTTCTAGTTCACACAGATGGAGAGCTACGCGTGCGCGCACCAGGTGACAGGACATTTATACCAGCAGAAGGGGAATCAGCTGATCAGGCCGATCAGCTGATCCCAGCTGGACTCTGGATTGGCTGAGTGGCTTGGGCGGAGCTGCACAGCACTGCTAATATATATAGATCTTGCTTGTCAGTTGCTGGTTGTCTGCCGTTGCGAATGCTTATGTTAGCCGTCAGACCATAGTCAGATCCCACAGTGTGTTAGAACCAGTGGTGCTCAGCAGAGCTCGAATATTCGAGTAGCTCGAATATTCGAGCTCTTTTCCAGCTATTCGAGCTCGGTATTCGAGCTCCGAATAGCTGTAGCTATTCGAATGGGCTATTCGAGTACACTCGAATAGCCCATTCACTATTCGAGCTATTCAAGCAAAACGGCGCTATTCGAGCTCGGTACCGAGCTTGAATAGCGTCATAGCCCAGATTGATGTCCTTAGAGCCAATCAGAGGGTTCCCAGGCCCTCTGACGGCAGCCAATCACAGAGGGGGACCCTGGCCAGCCCCTACCCTATAAATAGCGGCCGCCATGTTAGGTTTCTCCGTGCTTGCCTGAGACTTGTACAGAGAGAGAGTTGCTCCTTTGTGCTTTGGCTTAGCAAGAGCTCTATTGTGGTCATTTACCTAGCGTTTTTGCTCACATACACCTCCTATACACACCTATATTGTTGTTAGTTAGTTAGACATTGTATTTTAGTTAGTAGCTTTTGTGTTACATAGAGACAGGCCAGCTGCTGCAGGCTTACAGCTTTAGGCCTCAGGGCCTTGCCTGTGTGGGCAGCTGTCCTCCTGTCCTCTGTTTATTTCTCTCTATTCTATACCAGTATTTCTGCTGTCCTTTACTACTGATTGTATTAGTATTGTAGTTATATACTGTAACTGTACTAGGACACTCACTGTCACTGTTCATAGGCTACTAGCTGCTCCTGCGTGTGTGCACTCACTTTCTGTGTACACACTACACACACTCTATTTTCTTCTGATAACTGATTGATTATTGTAATTGATTATTGTAATTAGTTAGTTGTACTTACTGTTACTACTTACTGTACTAGGAGTCTAGGACACTCAGTCACTGTTCATAGGCTACTAGCTCCTGCGTGTGTGCACTCACTGTCTGTGTACACACTACACACACTCTATTTCCTTCTGATAACTGATTGATTATTGTAATTAGTTAGTTGTACTTACTGTTACTACTTACTGTACTAGGAGTCTAGGACACTCAGTCACTGTTCATAGGCTACTAGCTCCTGCGTGTGTGCACTCACTGTCTGTGTACACACTACAAACACTCTATTTCCTTCTGATAACTGATTGATTATTGTAATTAGTTAGTTGTTTGTACTTACTGTTACTACTTACTCTTACTGTACTAGGAGTCTAGGACACTCAGTCACTGTTCATAGGCTACTAGCTCCTGCGTGTGTGCACTCACTGTCTGTGTACACACACTACACACACTCTATTTCCTTCTGATAACTGATTGCTTATTGTAATTAGTTAGTTGTACTTACTGTTACTACTTACTCTTACTGTACTAGGAGTCTAGGACACTCAGTCACTGTTCATAGTCTACTAGCTCCTGCGTGTGTGCACTCACTGTCTGTGTACACACACTACACACACTCTATTTCCTTCTGATAACTGATTGATTATTGTAATTAGTTAGTTGTTTGTACTTACTGTTACTACTTACTCTTACTGTACTAGGAGTCTAGGACACTCAGTCACTGTTCATAGGCTACTAGCTCCTGCGTGTGTGCACTCACTTTCTGTGTACACACTACACACACTCTATTTCCTTCTGATAACTGATTGATTATTGTAATTGATTATTGTAATTAGTTAGTTGTACTCACTGTTACTACTTACTGTACTAGGAGTCTAGGACACTCAGTCACTGTTCATAGGCTACTAGCTCCTGCGTGTGTGCACTCACTGTCTGTGTACACACACTACACACACTCTATTTCCTTCTGATAACTGATTGATTATTGTAATTAGTTAGTTGTACTTACTGTTACTACTTACTCTTACTGTACTAGGAGTCTAGGACACTCAGTCACTGTTCATAGTCTACTAGCTCCTGCGTGTGTGCACTCACTGTCTGTGTACACACACTACACACACTCTATTTCCTTCTGATAACTGATTGATTATTGTAATTAGTTAGTTGTTTGTACTTACTGTTACTACTTACTCTTACTGTACTAGGAGTCTAGGACACTCAGTCACTGTTCATAGGCTACTAGCTCCTGCGTGTGTGCACTCACTGTCTGTGTACACACACTACACACAGTCACACACTCTATTTCCTTCTGATAACTGATTGATTATTGTAATTAGTTAGTTGTACTTACTGTTACTACTTACTCTTACTGTACTAGGAGTCTAGGACACTCAGTCACTGTTCATAGGCTACTAGCTCCTGCGTGTGTGCACTCACTGTCTGTGTACACACACTACACACACTCTATTTCCTTCTGATAACTGATTGATTATTGTAATTAGTTAGTTGTACTTACTGACTGTTACTACTTACTTACTTACTGTACTAGGGACACTCACTCAGTCACTGTTCATAGGCTAGCTCCTGCGCGTGTTTGCGCGTGCGTGCACTCACTGTCTGTAGTGTACACACACTAAATTTACTTGTGATTACTACTGATTATTGTAACTGCTAGTTGTACTTCCTGACTGTTACTACTTACTTACTGTACTAGGGACACTCACTCAGTCACCTCACCCACCAACCCACTCCATTAAAGTACCCCACTTTTCACCCGCCCTTTTAAAAAACTTTTGTCTATACGCCCAAAACATCGAAGATGTCTGGAAGTGGCAGCCAGCGCGGTTTGGGCAAGGGGAAGGGCAGCAAGGGAATCAGGAGGAGAGGGAGCAGCATTGTGGCAGGCCGCGGCCGCGCCACCATGCACAGTTCCGCAGCAGCAGCAGCAGCGTCAGTGGCTAACATTCCTCCCATAGCCACTGGCCATGGACGCCTTGGGCGCCGCCCAGCAGGAGCATCTGCAACTCACGCTGCAGAGACACAGCAGCAGCAGCGTGTAGCACCTGCTCCGATTTTCCTCCAGCCGGGTCGGAAACGTCCCATTGAGGAAAAGCATGCAGACACTGTGGTGCAACTCATGACGGAGGATGAGCAGCCCGCCATCAGCTCTGCATCCGAGGCCTCCACCCTCACCACCACCACCACCACCCCTGTTCGCAGCAGCCGCCCAGCAGGGTCAGGGGAGGAGGCCAGTTCACCGTCACTCGCCGACCTGTCATTCAGCAGTCTTTTGACCCCAGGCATCATGAGTAAATTGTCTGCTGTTGTTGGCGATCTTGAGGAGGAGATGCTGATGGGCACTTTGGGGGATGAGGGATTGGACAGCAAGACTGTGGCGACAGTCAAGCAGCCCATCCATGCATCAGGAGAGGAGTTTGGGGGGTCATCATCCCAGCAGGACATGTTTCAGGAGGGGGAGGATGATGATGACCCGGTGACAGACAGAGACTGGGTGCCACCACCTCCAGGGGATGTCGTCCTCAGCAGCTCTGAGGAGGAGGAGGAGGATGCGCTTGTGGGCCTTGCAAGGAGGCGCATCATTGCAAGCATTGGCAGCAGTAGGCAGGTCCCACAGCCTGCTGGTGTCTCAGGCTCAGCAGCAGCAGCAGCAGCATCTGCCAGTACCACCACCAGCCGCACCCAAGCCCCCCCCCCCCCAACCACCACAGGGAGACAGGCAGCAGCGCTTCCATGCCGTAGGGGGATGTTTCTGTCACCAATCTGGCGATATTTCACCATGCCCACTGTGTACAGCAAGTACGCCACTTGCAACCACTGTCAGCGGACGTTGAGCAGAGGTGCAGACCACTTAAAGTTCAGCACCAGCTCGCTCATCAACCACTTTGCGGCTAAACATTTCCACCAGCATGAGGAGTTCCAGAGGCTGAAGGCATCTGGTGCTGGCAGTGGCACCACACCCATCACTGCACAGCCTTCAGCAGCAGCAGCAGCAACAGCAGCCACCCGCCCTCCTGCTCCTCCAGCAGCACCAGCAGGAGTGCGGAAACGCACTGCTCCTCCCCCCTCTGCAACTCCTGCCGCCGACACTGAGGCCTGTTCTGGCAGCCAGTCCTCAGTGGCCTCCTCCGCTGTGTCTGCTGATTCCCGTGCCAGCAAAAGGCCACGCCAGAGCCTTTTGAGCGAGTCCTTCCAGGGGGTGGTTAGGGCTCTGCCTCCCAGCAGCCGTCGCGTGCGGCAGCTGAACGGCTTGCTGGCACGGGCCATGTGCTCCCAACTCCTGCCGTACACGCTCGTGCAGGAGGGGAGCGACATTCGTGCGCTGCTTGCTTGCGCAGCCCCAGACTGGCAGCTCCCCAGCAGACACTTTTTCTCCCGCAAGGCCATTCCTGCACTGCACCGCTTTGTGATGGCCAATGTGGAGCGAGGGCTGGAGCACGCGGTTGGTGAAAGGGTCCACGTCACCATGGACTCCTGGAGCAGCCGCTTCGGGACAGGCCGCTACCTGTCCTTCACTGTCCACTGGGTCAGCTTGGTGGAAGGGGGTGAGGATGGGAGAGCAGCAGCGGGCACAGCAGCAGCAGCAACACAGTGGGTGGTGCCACCCCGCAGGGTCAGGGGAACTGCAGCAGGTTCCTCCGATCCTCTGCCATCCTCCGGCACACCTGGCCAAACCCCCCGCCTCAGCAGCAGCGTGAAGGCCCGCCACTGCCAAGCGCTGCTGCACTTGGTCAGCCTTGGGAAGACCAAGCTGACGGCAACCCATGTGTTGGCCAAACTCCAGGAGCAGGAGAGGATTTGGCTGACCCCCAGAGGCCTCAGAGTCGGAGAGGTGGTGGCCGACAATGGGGCCAATCTGGTTGCCGCAATAGACAGGGGAAACCTGACCCACATCCCCTGTCTTGCCCACGTGCTGAACCTGGTGGTGCAGAAGTTCTTGCGCACCTACCAGGGGATGGGCGAACTGCTGGAAACGGCAAGGAACGTTGTGCGTCACTTCCGGCGCTCGGCTGCAGCCTGTGCGAGCCTGGAAGACGTGCAAAAGGAGATGGATCTGCCACGCCATCGGCTGATCCTTGACGTTCCGACTCGCTGGAACTCCACCCTGGCGATGTTGGAGCGTCTGGTTGAACAGAAGCACGCTGTCAACCAGTACCTTGCCCTGGCCACTGTTTCCGCCGCTCAGAGAAGGGACAAGACCAGCAACATCCCGTCCATCATCCCCGATGATGACTGGAGGCACATGCAGCAGGTGTGCTTAGTGCTGGCTCCCTTTCTGCAGGCAACTAACATGGTGAGCAGGGACCATGCTATGGTCTGCGAGTGGGTGCCCCTGGTTTGTCTGCTGAACAGGGCCCTCGATGCTTTGCTGGAACAGGGAGCGGCAGCCTTGGACCAGCAGGAGCGGCAAGCAGCTGCACAGTCCACCTCTGAGGGGGAGGAGGAGGAGGACTTGGTGGAGGTCCCTGACCTTGCTGCTGATGAGGGGGAGCAGCACAGTGCAGCTGAGTTGGTGCGGGGGTGGAGAGAGGATGAGGCTGACGAGGCAGAGGAGGAGGATGAGGACAGCAGCACTGCCGTCGATGTGCCAGCAGACGTGGCCCGCCTCTTCCCAATGGCAGCGCACATGCTGACGTGCCTGCGCAGAGACCCCAGGGTGATCCAGATGAAGCAGAGGGAGGACATCTGGATCAGCATGATGTTGGACCCACGCCTCAAGGGGAAGTTGAGCCAGTTCCTGCCGCCTGCAGGAGGAGACCCAGCGCAACAAATAAGGAGCTTGCAGCAGGCCCTTGTTGAGCGCTTGGAGGAAGCCTTCCCCCAGCCTTCCACCCCCACTGTCCAGCAGCCAGCACAGAGGCAGCAGCAGGTGCCTGCATCCAGCAGCAAGCACCCCACAGACCTGCTGTCTCTCAGCCACGAGCTCTACAGGACTGTAGAGGCTCCGGCAGCAGTGACTAGAGAGGAGGTGCATGCAGCAGCATCCTCCACCGGTCACAGCCAGCGCCTGACCCGCATGGTGGCTGACTACATGGGGTCCTACAGCGGGCTTGACAGCGATGCCCCTGTTGATCCCATGGAGTATTGGGTCAAGCGCCTGGAGATCTGGAGCGAGCTGGCGCAGTACGCCCTGGAAGTGCTGTCCTGCCCCCCTTCCAGCGTGCTGTCCGAGCGCTGCTTCAGTGCAGCTGGTGGTGTGGTCACCGAGAAACGCTCACGTCTGTCTCACAAGTCTGTGGACAGACTGACGTTTCTCAAGATGAACCAGGCGTGGGTGGAAGGCGAGTTCCTGGCCCCTGTTGTCGGCGAGAGGGGGACATGAACTGGCTAAGAACCATCGTTAATGTGCCTTACCACCCTTTCCCAACGCCAGGGTACACAGATTTACCTTCTGCTGCCACTCTGCCACCAGCTATTACGTAAAAAAATAGCTATATCTGTGTAATTGGTTGTAAAACCAAAACTACAAAACCATTACAAAAAAAAAGGTTTAATTTTTCTGAGGTGCCCGGGTTGAAAACTGTGTTGTCCCCGTTGTGTATTGGACACGATGTGGGCTGCACGACCGCTGTCTGGGACCTCCTGTTGTGTTCATTTACGGCCTGGTATCACCGCTAGGTACCAGGGCTATTATGTCACGCTGCCTGCCTGCTGCCACACTCACACTACTCCTCCATTCCTCCTGCTGCTGCTGTCTGTCTGTGTTTCCCACTGCCAGGGTACACAGAATTACCTTCTGCTGCCAGTCTGCCACCAGCTATTACGTCAAACAATAGCTGCACACATAATTACTCCTCCATTCCTCCTGCTGCTGCTGCTGTCTGTCTGTCTGTGTTTCCCAACGCCAGGGTACACAGATTTACCTTCTGCTGCCACTCTGCCACCAGCTATTACGTCAAAAAATAGCTATATCTGTGTAATTGGTTGTAAAACCAAAACTACAAAACCATTACAAAAAAAAAGGTTTAATTTTTCTGAGGTGCCCGGGTTGAAAACTGTGTTGTCCCCGTTGTGTATTGGACACGATGTGGGCTGCACGACCACTGTCTGGGACCTCCTGTTGTGTTCATTTACGGCCTGGTATCACCGCTAGGTACCAGGGCTATTATGTCACGCTGCCTGCCTGCTGCCACACTCACACTACTCCTCCATTCCTCCTGCTGCTGCTGTCTGTCTGTGTTTCCCACTGCCAGGGTACACAGAATTACCTTCTGCTGCCAGTCTGCCACCAGCTATTACGTCAAACAATAGCTGCACACATAATTACTCCTCCATTCCTCCTGCTGCTGCTGCTGTCTGTCTGTCTGTGTTTCCCAACGCCAGGGTACACAGATTTACCTTCTGCTGCCACTCTGCCACCAGCTATTACGTCAAAAAATAGCTATATCTGTGTAATTGGTTGTAAAACCAAAACTACAAAACCATTACAAAAAAAAAGGTTTAATTTTTCTGAGGTGCCCGGGTTGAAAACTGTGTTGTCCCAGTTGTGTATTGGACACGATGTGGGCTGCACGACCGCTGTCTGGGACCTCCTGTTGTGTTCATTTACGGCCTGGTATCACCGCTAGGTACCAGGGCTATTATGTCACGCTGCCTGCCTGCTGCCACACTCACACTACTCCTCCATTCCTCCTGCTGCTGCTGTCTGTCTGTGTTTCCCACTGCCAGGGTACACAGAATTACCTTCTGCTGCCAGTCTGCCACCAGCTATTACGTCAAACAATAGCTGCACACATAATTACTCCTCCATTCCTCCTGCTGCTGCTGCTGTCTGTCTGTCTGTGTTTCCCAACGCCAGGGTACACAGATTTACCTTCTGCTGCCACTCTGCCACCAGCTATTACGTCAAAAAATAGCTATATCTGTGTAATTGGTTGTAAAACCAAAACTACAAAACCATTACAAAAAAAAAGGTTTAATTTTTCTGAGGTGCCCGGGTTGAAAACTGTGTTGTCCCAGTTGTGTATTGGACACGATGTGGGCTGCACGACCGCTGTCTGGGACCTCCTGTTGTGTTCATTTACGGCCTGGTATCACCGCTAGGTACCAGGGCTATTATGTCACGCTGCCTACCTGCTGCCACACTCACACTACTCCTCCATTCCTCCTGCTGATGCTGCTGTCTGTCTGTGTTTCCCACTGCCAGGGTACACAGAATTAGCTTCTGCTGCCACTCTGCCACCAGCTATTACGTCAAACAATAGCTGCACACATAATTACTCCTCCATTCCTCCTGCTGCTGCTGCTGTCTGTCTGTCTGTGTTTCCCAACGCCAGGGTACACAGATTTACCTTCTGCTGCCACTCTGCCACCAGCTATTACGTAAAAAAATAGCTATATCTGTGTAATTGGTTGTAAAACCAAAACTACAAAACCATTACAAAAAAAAAGGTTTAATTTTTCTGAGGTGCCCGGGTTGAAAACTGTGTTGTCCCAGTTGTGTATTGGACACGATGTGGGCTGCACGACCGCTGTCTGGGACCTCCTGTTGTGTTCATTTACGGCCTGGTATCACTGCTAGGTACCAGGGCTATTATGTCACGCTGCCTACCTGCTGCCACACTCACACTACTCCTCCATTCCTCCTGCTGATGCTGCTGTCTGTCTGTGTTTCCCACTGCCAGGGTACACAGAATTAGCTTCTGCTGCCACTCTGCCACCAGCTATTACGTCAAACAATAGCTGCTCACATTACTCCTCCATTCCTCCTGCTGCTGCTGCTGTCTGTCTGTGTTTCCCACTGCCAGGGTACACAGATTTCCCTTCTGCTGCCACTCTGCCACCAGCTATTATGTCAAACAATAGCTGCACACATAATTACTCCTCCATTCCTCCTGCTGCTGCTGCTGTCTGTCTGTGTTTCCCACTGCCAGGGTACACAGATTTACCTTCTGCTGCCACTCTGCCACTAGCTATTACGTCAAAAAATAGCTATATCTGTGTAATTTGTTGTAAAAACAAAACAAAAAAAACCAAAAAAAAAAAAAGGTTTAATTTTTCTGAGGTGCCCGGGTTGAAAACTGTGTTGTCCCAGTTGTGTATTGGACACAATGTGGGCTGCACGACCGCTGTCTGGGACCTCCTGCCTGCTGTGTTTATTTACAGCCCTGGTATCACCGCTAGGTACCAGGGCTATTATGTCACGCTGCCTGCCTCATTGACTGCCTGCTGCCACACACTCATCCTCCTCCTCCTGCTGCTGAATTTACCTCCTGCTGTCTGTGTGTTTCCACTGCCAGGGAGCACATACAATGGCGCTTCCAACATGCGTGCGCCACCAGCTATTTGTTACGCTCAAAAATAGCTGCATTTCTTTAAAAAAAAAAATTTGAAAAGAGAAATAAGTGAAGAAGAAGACGATATAGAAGAAGATGAAGAAGATGAAGAAGAAGAAGATGAAGATGAAGAAGAAGAAGAAGAAGAAGAAGAAGAAGGAGAAGAAGATGAAGATGAAGAAGAAGAAGATGAAGAAGATGAAGAAGATGAAGATGAAGAAGATGAAGAAGATGAAGAAGAAGAAGATGAAGAAGAAGAAGATGAAGAAGAAGAAGATGAAGATGATGAAGAAGAAGAAGATGAAGAAGATGAAGAAGATGAAGATGAAGAAGATGAAGAAGATGAAGAAGAAGAAGATGATGAAGAAGAAGATGAAGAAGAAGAAGATGAAGATGAAGAAGAAGATGAAGAAGATGAAGAAGATGAAGAAGAAGATGAAGAAGATGAAGAAGATGAAGAAGATGAAGAAGAAGAAGATGAAGAAGAAGAAGAAGATGAAGAAGAAGAAGAAGATGAAGAAGATGAAGAAGAAGATGAAGAAGATGAAGAAGATGAAGATGAAGAAGATGAAGAAGATGAAGAAGAAGAAGATGAAGAAGATGAAGAAGATGAAGAAGATGAAGAAGAAGATGAAGAAGATGAAGAAGATGAAGAAAAAGAAGATGAAGAAGAAGAAGATGATGATGAAGAAGATGAAGAAGAAGAAGAAGACAATATAAAAGAAGAAGAAGATATAGAAGAAGATATAGAAGAAGAAGATATAGAAGAAGAAGAAGAAGAATATATAGAAGATAAAGAAGAAGAAGAAGAAGAAGTATATACAGTACTGAACAAATTTCTGGACACAACTTCTCTTTTCAACTTTTTTTTTTTAAAGGAACATCCCCACATAATCACTTGCTGTTGTTACTTGGAAAAAAAGAGGTTTCTTGCATCATTCACCCTCAAAACAAGTGTTGGAAGCTATTTAAGGCCATTTCGAATAGTCAGCTCGAATAATGAGCTCGAATACCGACTCGAATAGTGAGCTCGAATTCCGAGGTCGAATCGAATAGTAAAAATTATTCGACTCGAATATTCGACTGACCTCGAATAATTTACTATTCGAATTCGACCTAACTCGAATTTTGAAAAGGGGTATTTGAGCACCACTGGTTAGAACCAGGTGGACCTGGAAATTCACACTTAGCCAGATTACTGTGTTATTACTGTGTTATTGCTGTGTTATACTTTAGACCAGTTCCAGGGTGTTGTGACCACGGACCTCACACCCAAGCTTAGGGATACTGTGTCAGTTCTGTGTTATTCTTTAGACCAGTTCCAAGGTGTTGTGACCACGGACCTCACACCCAAGCTTAGGGATACTGTGTCAGTTCTGTGTTATTCTTTACACCAGTTCCAGGGTGTTGTGACCACGGACCTCACACCCAAGCTTAGGGATACTGTGTCAGTACTGTGTTATTCTTTAGACCAGTCCCTGGGTGTTGAGACCACGGACCTCACACTCTAGACTAGGCCTCTGCTTGATATCTTTTAGGACCTATTGCTCTCTTGACCTCTCTCCTGCTATCTGATTCGGTACCTATGCACATCTGATTACCTGTTGCCGACCCTGCCTGTACCTGGTTACCGAATCAGCCTTCTGTCTCTGTACCTTATCTGCTCGTGTGTTGCCGACCCGGCCTGGCTGACCCTTCTGGCTGTCACTCACTCCTTGGGTGATCAGCCTGTCTGTACTACCTGTGACACCACCCGGTTAGGTGTCAGGTAGCTGCAGAGACTCCCTGCCTCTCAGAGGGGATTCTCTGCAGTCCAGTCAGGGATTCTATTCCATAGGAGTCCTTTGACTGCAATAGAGTCTGATTCCCAGCAGATTCAGGGAATCACTGGCTCTCTGGTTATCTCCAGCCCTTTACCTAGGAGATACTCCTCATACGGTCAAGGGCCACCTGCCCCTCAGGTGGTCCATGCTCATCTACTGTTGCACCAAACACTTACACGTTATCAGGTGTCCAGAGGTTAGTTATACTTGTATTATTGGTGATTCTGCAGATCATCAATAATCGGGTATATATCTGCATTGTTGGTGCTACTGCAGATCACCAATAATCAGATTCTCTCTGTGTGCTGACACCGATCGTTACACTCTTTTTTTTCTTTCCTTGCCTGAAAGACTTAAGATTCAGCTATGCAACTGACAGCTTTTCTCCAGTCAGGATCCAGTCAGACTATAAGGATGTTTAGGAATTACAATCATAAAACACTTTCCAAGCAGAGAACTGGGCTTCTGAAATCAGAGGATAGATAAAAATGTCAATAGTTCATATACTGTATTTCAGCACTCTGAGACATGGGGCAGACTGTCAATTAGCTAAGAAAGAAACAATGAATCTACTTTAAGTTTTTAAACATAACATAAAACCATTGGGTATCTAAAAGTCATTTTTTTGTAGTAGAAGGATAGATACAATTGTTTATCTCATCATTTTATTATATACACTTAGAGTTAGGGTTTACTTTAAGCATGAAAACCAGAAATGCTAGCAAAATTCATACAGCTAAAGTTACCTACAGAGTGGTATATATTTTCATAATTTTCCTTAGCAGTAATGTATAAAAGAAAAATCCCTCCAAGACAAAATATAGATAATGCCTATTTTATATGCAGAATAGTTGATTAACTTTAAGTAGGTCATAAAATACAAAAACTAATAAGAACGGATAATCTAGCCAGGAGATAAACAGGAAAACAGAAACTTGTGAGCAAATGCCACATGTCTCTCCACGCATATTACATGAAACAATAATGAGAAACATGTCCACAAACAAGAACATCTTGAGAAATGAGAGCTCCTTAATCTGTATTTTTTGTTACCACATCTTGAGAAATGAGAACTCCTTAATCTGTGTTTTTGTTCCCTCAAAAGAAAATACCATAAATAAGCAAATAAACAAGTGAATCACAAAACTCGTTTGTCAAAAGTTTTATCTTGGCAAGCTAGGCATATAAAACAGACCATTTTTGCTACAACAAATTGTAAATGCTTAAAGAGAATCTGTATTGTTAAAATCGCACAAAAGTAAACATACCAGTGTGTTAGGGGACATCTCCTATTACCCTCTGTCACAATTTCGCCGCTCCCCGCCACATTAAAAGTAGTCAAAAACAGTTTTGAAAAGTTTGTTTATAAACAAACAAAATGGGCACCAAAACAGGAAGTAGATTGATGTACAATATGTCCACACATAGAAAATACATCCATACACAAGCAGGCTGTATACAGCTTTCCTTTTGAATCTCAAAAGATCATTTGTGTGTTTACCTTCTGTCCCCTTCTTCTCTCATGCACTGAACATTACAGGCTTCCTGCAGACAGCTCTGCCTGTGCCTGTGTTTGTAATTCCTCAGTATGTGTCAGCCAGCTACTTTCACAGCCTAATTACAGAGGATTTTTATCCAGCTCTCTTTTATCACTGATAAGATAGCAGAGAAGCTGCTGGCTTATGTAAATAAAACACACACTGGAGTGTGCATAGAGGAACAGACCAGCACGGAAGAGTTGGCAGCCTTCCAGACACAGGCCGACAAGTCTGACAGGGGAAAGATACATTGATTTATTACATAGACCTTGATAGTACAAAGTGCTGCAGTGAGCCAGAACAGATTAGAATAGGTTTAGGAACTTGTAGCATGGTAGAAAAAACGTTGTAATTTTTGTTACAGAGTCACTTTAAGATGCTTTTCTATTCAGGGAATGTGGGGTATTATTATTATTATTATTATTATTAATCATCAATATGTTTGTCAGTAATAACCAAAGATTCAGTTTTCAGATCAAGTGGACATCTTGTTCAGTCATACAAATATAATAACCAAAGATTCAGTTTTCAGATCAAGTGGACATGTTGTTCAGTCATACAAATAAATAATCAATGTTTATTAATTAATCAATTACTTGTGAAATTAAAGAGCAACTCTGGAAAAGTTTGTGAAATGATGTTGCTGTCCAGGAGAATTACAACGACGCTTCAGAGTGTCTGATCAACCTGTTTCATTCTGGGAAGGAATACGGTCAGTCTTGCCTTCAGCATCCCTCCACCGGAAGGGAGTTGTTTCATTTTTGAGGGTGGGGAGTGAGCCACTCTTCACAGAGAATGAGGTTACAAGACTATCTATAATATGTACCATGCAGGCTTATATGGTGGAGCGCGATGTGGTTCAGCTCAGCCATCCTGGCTATACCCACCTGCATGATGTTAAGAAAGCTTTGGGGAGAGTGGCTATGTAGTTTTTTTTATATATATATTTGAAAATAAAAAATTGCATAGCCTCCCCTTAAACCTTTCTTTAACCTGTTGTCCCATGTGTGCTGGTATAACCAGAAGAAGGAAGGGTCCATCCTCATCTGTGCCCAGGAAGAGGTTGAGATAAGTGCTCAGGCATGTGGGCTTACTTTAACCTTTAGCAGCCCTGCCCATGTTATCTCATGCGAGATAACGAAGGCCAGGGTATCCTCAGCTGGCAAATCTTGGGCTGCCTAATGCAGCCCATTGCAGAGTGGGTGCAGGGAGCAGTTGCATATTTACCTGTCCACAGACTTGATTGGCTCTCCTATTCCTCTTCTCTTCCTCCAACCATGGCTCTTCAATGCAAGACATCCTGTTCTGGATCCCAATCACATGATATAACATGTGATCGGGACCCAGAGGATGGAGGCAGCGTCACCCCATGTTGGAAGAGGTGTGATATAAGAGACTCTTCCATAACCCTCTTCCACCACCGGGTGGCACAGCAGTGCTGACACCATCCTCTGGGTTCTGATCACATGCTATGTCATATCATGTGAATGGGAACCAGAAGGAGATGTCGGCATTATATCGAGTCAGTGGAGGAAGAAGAGAGCTGGTCAAGTGTCCAGAACAAGTAAATATAAAAGGGCTCCCTGACACTCTGCATACTCTGTCAGGCTCGGAGGGGGAAGCCTTCCTAGTCCTTGGTCCATCCTATCTACGTTGAATAACTCTTCGGTACTCCTCAGACAACCTTCAGAACCATTAAAATCAACAAATAGACAAACTTGGGGACATGAGTAGTTCCAAAGACTGCCTGAGGAGGACTAAAGAGTTATTCCACCTAACAGGTCGAATAATTTCAACCGGGGACAGCGGAGTAACAATGGGTCGAACTGAGCACCGGCAAGGCTGTATGGTATCCAGGGCCTTCCTGCTACATAGGTATGTACACAACCTGAAGTTTCCCAACTTCAGGTTTGCTTTAAGTAATGATTTCTTATGTTAATTGGAAAGCAAAGTGTATCTTAATTGGATAGACCACTTCATTACTGCTACTACCTTATATGATGTTGCCAAGCCTTCTGCAGACGCATGAATACACAGATTAACGGTTTACAATGTGGAGCAGTCAACACAAAACATCTATTTGCATTTTAATAACTTTGTAACCATCTGGTAAATTAATCCATTAATCTTGATTTGTTTATTAGGAGGAAGTGACACATGGAGTTCAGTAGCATGTAAACCATTTAAGACAATGTTTTCAAGTCCTCCCTAACTTAATTTTCTTATGAAAGGAGGAAATTAAAAGGGGCCTAACCTTTTCTGTTTTTTTTTTCTTGTTTGACAGACGAGAGAGATTCAAGGGTTGAACAAATTAAAATGATATTGAGGTGTGTGAGCATGAAAATAAACAATTGTTTTTACCATCTAATGGAGATTAAAAAAAAACAAAATCAAATGTGTACCTTTTTAAACAAAATAAGCAACTGTACTAATGCAATCCGGTTTACAATACATAAAACAGAGGTTAAAAGCATAATAGAATCTATTTTCATTTATAATTAAATATAGCGGGATTTGTTTTACAATCATTCCGCCTGCGTAGACCTGAGTGTTCAGTAACCAAAATACCATTTTCATCATGTCCTACATAAGGCAAAGCTTAACTTAGGTGCCGGGTAAAGTGTGCATTTACAGTGGCAGTGAGGCATACTTTCATTGTACTGTATGCCTCACTGTATGGTCATATTGCACCGTTAACATGCAATGCAACTTTCTGGATCCATTATGTTTCGCTTGCATCTCAACGCAATGTGAATAGTGTGGAAGGGGTCTTAGATCGCACAGCCATCAAACTTGTCTCATTTTTACCTACTGCACTCCAAACAAGCATAGACTAGATAAGGGAAAACCCAGCATACTTACTGGACAGTGAAGAGCAGCAGTGCACCAATGAAATACTGGTTATTACTATATAATCTTTGAAGCATTGTTATTACTATATGATCTTTGCTCCTGTATGCAAGATTCCAGTGTAAGGTTTGCAGCAATGATCTACACCTCCATCATGCAATGGATACAGGGATAAAATTAAAGATTTAGATGCCAATTATATCTGTTCACAAAAATCAATGATATGATACACAACACACACACTCCCCTCCCCCCCCCCCCCCCCCCCATAACCACGAAAGTCCCCTGCACAGTCTTTTTTGCAATTTGCATTATGTATGGACACTACACTACATTTACTGCTACCATACAGTATACCAGTACACCGTGAGTTCACTGTGCAGGGCTGATGAACACATCCTTTGTATCCATACAGGAACAGAACTCAAAGGCTTCAGGCTGCCCTCTCTTCCAACCCAATTATGTGCTTGGTTATTCCCCTTCCACTGAACTCCCCCAGGATTCTTGCATGTTTTCTTAAATCAGCTCAGCCAATGTGCATTGCTGATAAGTCTCTCATGTCGTTTGGTAAACTGAAAGGACAACTGTAAGCTATTACAAAAAAAGAGTTTAAGTTACCTGGGGCTTAAACTGGCCACACGCCAGGACTAAACAATCCTCCGGTCTCCCCCGGTGGCTCTCATCCATTTTTGGGGCCTTCAATGTTGCCAGTCACTGCTGCTGCATGGCCCTGGCTGTGGGCCTGGCCATGCGCATCCTTGCTTCCGCAACCGGGAGCATCCTGTGCAGGCATGGTGTGAGGGGGGCATATGGGACACAGAGGCATGTCAGGAGGCAGAGAACATGCCTCTGTGTCCCATCTGCCCCTAGCACCGCACTATAGCCCCCCGAAATTATCAACAATAACTGTCTCTATTCTAAATGGTAATGGGAGGAGAGGGATTCCCTAGGGGTATTCCTGCAGGCCTTCCAAAGCTGCCATTGGGCTGCTCTCTCTTCCTGGCCACGTCCCCTGCTGCTCCCCTGATTCCCTGCAAGCTGAGAGAGAATCCATCTCTCTTTCCAGCATCGTGAACCCACAGGTCACGAAAGTGAAAGAAAGACAGTATAGGCCAATAGAGCGGTGGGGATGATGGCTACTTTATCCGCCCAGCCCCTCGGATCAGGTAGAATAGGGTTTTTTTAATTATATGAGCCCACCTTGGGGTCTCTTTAAGGTAACCATAGACACACAGATTGTCACCCAATGTGGCAACTGGCAACCTCACAATGTGGCAAACAGATCAGGGATTGAATCCATCCATACATTGCACACAGATTTTAATACATTTCCCCATGAAATCTATTGCACTGTTTGATACAGTGCAACTTTATGGGTCGTTAATCTATTGCTGCTCCCCTGCCACATCCAATTGATCAAAATTCTATTTCTGGTCTAATCGTAATGTTGATCAATTTTTGGCCCAAAACTGATTGAAAATATGATCAATGCAGCATGTTGTGCCATAGAGAATCGAAGCATGTGTGGCATGCTTTACAAACCGTCCAATTTATCTCTGAAAACTGTACAAAGTGATAAAATATGCCATCCAATTTACATCTTGCATGTTTGTGCAAAGCTATGAATCAAGTATAATTAATGAAAATTCCACATTTCCAATGCCTTACACACCTTAAAAGGTGAATATACCTAATAACAAATGAGGTGAGTTGCTGAAACGTATGCAAGTTTGTCTTTAGCACATACAAACAATTCAGTGCAACTTCAAAGATCCAGTTAGGCTTCAATGAATTGTGCAACAATGTTACTTACATTCTGGGCATACTTGGTTAGATAAGTGAGAGATTAGTGAAATGAACCCTATCTTTCAGATATTGATCATTTCCCTAGTCAATCACCTTACATCATTCAAGTAGTATACAAAATTTCAGCAGAAATCTTGTCTAATAGCTATTGCACGGCTGCAGTCACTAGTGGTATACTGCCCAATGCCGTAGTTTTAAAAGGTTTTTATTAGGTTCAATGTTTATATAGCGTCTAACATCTAACGTGCTATAACTTCTTTTTTTTTGTACAGTATGCCTTACTTAACAGTGTCTGCTTGCTCTCATCAGGATATCACTTAGGACCCATGGCTTTACTTCAATCATAAAACCAACAGTTTGGTACTGAATTGTAACCAAGCTGGACTGTTCAACAACAATGGAGACGTGTAAAGTCAACAAGCTGTCTCTTTAGACTTGCAGGTATGGATATAATAATACAACCAGACCTGATTACAACCTTCTTCAATCCCTTTCCCACCTCAGTTTACCAGAAATCCTATAAAGGGGAGTCAACGCTAATACCTTGTCTAGGGCCCCATTTCATCTTAATCCATCTCTGCACTGAAGAGCTATTTGAATGAACCTGAGGATCTTGCATATCCATGCAGTGGTATATCCTAGCACTGCTGTAATCTATGCTGGGAAATGTTCTTTTCTCTTTAAAACTTCAGCGCTGTATGGTATTTCAAATTCTCATTTCCATCACCAAAACACCCTTCAGAGTGCAGGCTTATCAATTCCAGCAGAGAACCAGATTATAAAGTCTAATACGCTTGGTTTAATCACCAAAAACGATCACCACAACGATCACTTCTCCTTCTCATAAGTCCCCAAAGCTCCAAGCTAAAGTTATTTCTCTTCCTTGCAGTAATATCAGAAAATGGGAATAATAAACAGCAGCAGAATCGCCACCCCTCCAACTATGTAATGCTTTGGCAGCATACACTTCCTCCTCATCCCTTGAGAGTCATCCAGCATGTTTCAGTCTACAAAAGACACCCTGCTACCTATTTTATTATGTGTGGTCTCCAGATTTTCCAGTTCATGGGTTCATTCTCTCCAATGGGAACAGGTAGGTCCGTGTTAACATGTTACTGTGATTTCCTTTTTATATGTGCATGTGTGAGACACAGACCTGCCTGTTCCCAATGGAGAGAATGAACCCATGAACTGGAAAATCTGCATCTACAAATAATAAAACAGGTAGCAAGGTGTCTTATGTAGACTGAAACATGCTGAATGACTCTCAAGGGATGAGGAGGAAGTTTATGCTGCCAAAGCATTACCGTATTTGTCACCGTAAAAGACGCACTTTTTCTCCCCCAAAAATGGGGAGAAAAAGTCCCTGCGTCTTATACGGCAAAGGCAGGGAATCCCCAACTTCCGAACGCCCGCCGATACGACCCGCCGCCATGTTGGGGATTCCCTGCCTTTTTGTCCGCTTCCCCCTTGCGTCTCCTGGTCCCCCGTGCTGCAGAGCATAGATAGCCGCAACTTACCTAATCATTGCGCCTGCGGCGACATCAGACCTCCGCGCTACCCCCCGCTAGCCTCCTCTCCCTTCCCCTCGTCTTTCCTGGCCCCCCCGTGCTGGAATGTATGGCGGCAGCGAAGGTCTGACGTCGCCGCAGGTGCATTGATTAGGTAAGTTGCGGCTATCTATGCTCTGCAGCACGGGGGACCAGGAGATGCATGGGGGGGGGCATATTGGACACATGGGGGGCATATTGGACACATGGGGGGCATATTGGACACATACATGGGGAGCATATTGGACACATGGGGGGGCATATTGGACACATGGGGGGGCATATTGGACACATGGGGGGGCATATTAAACACATGGGGGGCATATTGGACACATACATGGGGGGCATATTGGACACATACATGGGGGCATATTGGACACATGGGGGGCATATTGGACACATGGGGGGGCATATTAAACACATGGGGGGCATATTGGACACATACATGGGGGGCATATTGGACACATACATGGGGGGCATATTGGACACATGGGGGGCATATTGGACACATGGGGGGCATATTGGACACATGGGGAGACACACAGGGAGACACACGGGCCAGACACATGGGGCAGACACGCTGGACACATGGGGCACACATGGGTTACACAGGAGCACACATCAGGACACATGGGAATACACTAGGACACCATTTGGGCTAGAACATGTACAAGACGCTCTTGGAACATGGACGCACCAAGTTTAGTATGTATATTTTTTTTCCCCTGGTTTTTGCCCTCTAAACCTGGGTGCATCTTATATTCCAGGGCGTCTTATACGGCGCGAAATACGGTATATAGTTGGAGGCGTGGTGATTCTGCTGCTGTTTATTATTTCTATTTTCTGATTACTGCAAGGTGTAACGATCGGTGTAACACAGAGAGGGTCTGATTACCGGTGAACTGCAGTATCACCGAGAATAATGAATATACCCGGTTATTGGTGATCTGCAGTATCACCGAAAATCAGATATATCTACTAACCTCTGGACACCTGAGAACCAGTGAGTGTTAGATGCAACAGTATACTTTGAGTACAGCACAGAGATATGTTCCTTCCGATGGCCTAGACTCTCCCGGGGGAGGAGCTAGGCTGAAAGTAGGAAGGACAGAGCGTGAGTGACACCAGTGAAAGGGTGTCACTAACAGATCTGGGAACTGCCTCTAACAGTAAGGCCAGTTCTCGAGGTCGGGCAAGCCAGGTCGTTAACACACAGACAGATAAGGTACAGATTCAGGAGACAGATACGGAATCCAATGGACAGGCAGGGTTTGGCAACGGAGTAACAGAATAACAAGGTACAGAATCAGGAGGCAGATACAGAGTCCAGGAACGAGCATAGTTTGGCAACAGGATATCAGAAATAGCAAGGTACAGAGTCAGAGTTCAGAGGGATAGTCAGGCAGGCAGAAGGTCATAACAAATAATACAGTTCAATTCCTGACGCTAAGGTGTGAGTTCCTTGATCGTCAACACCTTTGGAAACTATGCTAGAACACAGATACAGACAAGGTCTGAGTGCTACCACGTAGTGATCGCAACGACAGACAACCAGAGAATGACCAGCACCCAGTATATATACTATAGCGCTATCCAGCGCCGCCCCTAAGTGCTGGACCAATGGAGGATGGTGAAAATGTCAGCTGACCAGCTGGGTCAGCTGACTCTTCTCTGGCTGTCATATAAGCTCTGCCTCTCAGTGCGCGCGCGCGTCCTTCTGAACCCGTGTGGACTAGCAGTCCCAGCCACACCAGACATGTTTTGAAAAGTATCAGCTGACTCGGGCGTGGGAGCCGCCGCACTGCTTTCCAAGTAAGCGGCGGACTCTCCGCGTCCAACCACCATGTCAGAGGCATCACCATGCGCACAAACCACCGCGTCCAACGCGGACTCCACCGCTCTGTCTATGTGGCACGCGGCGGTTTCTTCGCGTTGTGCCGCCATGTTGGACGCGGAAACAGCCGCCTCACCCTGAACAGTTGCGGCGGCTTTTCCGCGTTTCTTCACACAAGGAAGAGGAATAACTATAGCTTGGAGCTTTGAGGACTTATGAGAAGGAGAAGTGATCGTTGTTGTGATCGCTTTTGGTGATTAAACCAAGCGTATAAGACCTTATAATCTGGGTCTCTCCTGGAATTGGTAAGCCTGCACTCTGAAGGGTGTTTTGGTGATGGAAATGAGAATTTGAAATACCATACAGCACTGAAATTTTAAAGAGATATGCTGATGAAGTCGATCTGAGGACTTTTACTTCTTTGCAGCTTATGGAACGTTATACAATCACTTGCGCGGATATATTACTATATATATATGTGTGAAATTTTAGTAGTAGTATAACTGTAGGGACAATACAGAGTAAGGTAAACAATTTTTTATGGTTTGCTATGCCAGACTGTAATTCACCCTTAAAGTGTACCAGAGATCACAGTAATACAAAAATCGATACTTACCTGGAACTTCCTCCCGCCCCAGAAACACCTGTGAGTCCTGCGCCGTCCTTCTGCAGTCTGTCATTCAGCTGTGATCACTCAGCCCCAGTATCTTGCTTAGCCACACATGCGCAGTAGGCCTGGTCTGACGTCACAGAGCAAGTTACCGAGGCTGATCGCGGCTGAACGGCAGACCGCGGGAGGGCGGCGTGGGACTCGCACATGTTTATGGGGCAGGAGGAAGCCCTGAGTAAGTATCGATTTTTGGATTGCCGTGATTTCTGGTTTCCTTTAACCTATTAGCAGCTCTGCATGCATTATCTTGTGATAGAGAACGCGTACCAGGGTGTCTTCAAATGCCATTTAGCTGTCTAATGCAGCTATGCAGCGTGGCACAGGGAGCGTCTTTATATTTATCTGTTCCAGACAGGTAGATTGTCTCCTCTTCATCCACGCTGTACTTCCGGCATCCTCTTCAGAGTTCTGATCCCATGATATGACATGTGATTGTAACCCAGGGGATGGTGTTAGCATTGTAGCACCGCCCAGCAGTGAAAGAGGGGTAATGCAAGAGACTCTTTCATCACCCATCTTCAACCACTGGGTGGTGCTGCATCGCTGTCACCATCCCCTGGGTTGCGATCACATGTCATATCATGGGATCAGAACTCCAAAGAGGATTGCAGCGCCACTGGGGAGGAGAGGACAGAGGAGATGCCATTCATCTGCCTGAGACAGGTAAATATGTGCTGGACTGCATACTTTGCCAGGCTGACAAAGGTATACTTCCCCAGCAGCAAAAAAAATATTGGCCCTGCTGCCTCTTTGCTATATGTGGCTGCTAATGGGTTAAGTACAACACATTTTACCGAAATTTTTATCCAAAGAGTGCATGTCTACATTATTTTATGGCTGAAAGAGCCACATAGATTTATCAGAATAATGTCCATATTTGTTTGACAGGTACAGTCAGGGCCGGCCCGCTCATGAGGCGGGGTGAAACTTTTGCCTCAGGCGGCAAATTTCCAGGGGCGGCACCCGCCCGTCCGTGGGTGCGGGGAGCCGGCCCGCCGAGCTGGAGGGGTAGCTGGCAGGACGGGGGTATTGGGCCAGCGGCGGGGAGGGGGGTCGGACCCCCCCCTCCCTCGCCTGGGTCCCCCGTCCTCCGCTCCCCTCCAGCCTAAATAGACGCAGCCGTATATGTAAGAGGCACGGGCGGGGAGACACTCACCTCCTCCTCGCTCCAGCGTGCGCTCCACTGACATCACTTCCTGCAACGCTGCAGGAAGTGATGTCAGTGGAGCGCATGCTGGGAAGAGGTGAGTGTCCTCCCCGCCCGTGCCTCTTACATATACGGCTGCGTCTATTTAGGCTGGAGGGGAGCGGAGGACGGGGGACCCAGGCGAGGGAGGGGGGGGTCCGACCCCCCTCCCCGCCGCTGGCCCAATACCCCCGTCCTGCCAGCTACCCCTCCAGCTCGGCGGCCCCCCAGAGCGGCCCCCCCCCCCAGGGGCGGCGGTGGCAATTTTTTTAAAAAAATTTGCCTCAGGCGGCAAAAAGTCTAGGGCCGGCCCTGGGTACAGTATGCATTTTCTCTCTGCCTAGAGTCCATCTTTCTCTGAGCTTGGAAGCATGAGAGTTAAAGTTATACATAGTATCAAAGCAGCACAAATGTCTTCATTATGTTTGGCTGTGGGATCACTGATGCATGTATTCAAAAGAAGACAATCTTCTAAAGCTGACAGTCTGTAAATTTGAAAAGATGCACTGCAAGCTGTATCTAAGCAGCAACAACTTTAACCACTTGAGGACCCCCGCTTTACCCCCCCTTAAGGACCAGCGCTGTATTCTGTGATCTGTGCTGGGTGGGCTCTGCAGCCCCCAGCACAGATCAGGGTGCAGGCAGAGCGACCAGATCGCCCTCCTTTTTTCCCCCCTATGGGGATGATGTGTAGGGGGGGTCTGATCGCTCCTACTGGCTGAGGTTTGCGGGGGGGCACCTCAAAACCCCCCTCCGCGGCGACATTCACCCCCTCCCTCTCCTACCTCCCTTCCCCTCGGAGATCAGAGGCTGCAGAGGAACGGATCTGTCCTGTGCAGCCTCTAACAGGCTCCTGCCTGTCATGTGACAGCGATTTCCTCACGCGAGCGGCTGCTTTCTGATTAATTAGCCTGCAGCCAGCAACGCAGAACTGCGTCGCTGGTCCTACAGCTGCCACTTTGCCGACGCGCGTTATTAGTGCGCGGTCGGCAAGTGGTTAACAAACAATTCAGGAGAAAGCGTCCGAGAATTCTACCATAGCATGAGTAAATATTTGGTAACACTTATGCAACCAAGTCATACTTAGCACAAACATATTAAATAAAATTAGCCATATGATCGCACTAACCATAGTCGAGGAGATCAGCAAGCATATGCTGTTTAGTGTAGCACATATCTGAGCACAGTAATAGGAGAACAATAGGAGTCTGAGGGACAGTATATTGGATTTATAAAGCACTAAACCATTTTTCACAGAAGTATACAGACTGAGAGGTATAAAGACAAGCAAGACAAATAGCATTTATATTGTGCTTTTCTCCTGGCGGACTCAAAGTGCCAGAGCTGCAGCCACTAGTACGAGCTCTATAGAAAGTAGTGCTAATGAGTTTTGCCCAAGGTCTCCTACTGAATAGGTGCTGGCTTACTGAACAGGAAGATCTCCTGTGTTAGAGGCAGAGCTGTACACTATCCAGCCACTGCAGTACAACAATAAATAATTCACATCACTAACAGTTCTTCAGTGGGATACACAAACAGTGGGATTCACAAACTAATACTATAAATGGGCTTTCCTCTCAGGAAATATGTTTGCAAACATGTTTTTACATTGAGATTTGCGTATTTGCAAGCTTTTATGCAGGGTCACTAGCGGTCAATTTTTGTTCATTAATATCCAGTATTATCTTCAAGTTAAGGTCAGTGGGCCAACAGGGATAGAGTTTGTCTGGGAAAATGCACCCTTGTGCTGGGATTTGGTGTTTGCAGTCCACTGGTTCGGTTGTGCGTCACTTTCTAATATCTCTATCAATTTCGGAACCATTTTTGCATCAAGCATGTACCTACCAGAATGATTTTAGGGTTTGGAAAGAAACTGGAAGAAACTCACACAGATACAGCTACAGTTTTCCCAGTGCTGTCCTAGGCTGTTTATTCTGCTGAATGCTTCCCACCAGAGCATTCTGGGAGCCCAGGGATATTTTTTACTGGCTTTAGAAATCTCAGTAATTGAACATTTCACAGAGCTCTCCTACCAGTACTAAAGATGTTGCCACCTGTGATAAATGGCAGAAAGTAAATCAGGAAGAGGAAAGGTTTTAAAATGGGCAAACACTGACTAAATAATTTATAAATAAAATAATGTGAAGTAATAAGCAATTTTATTAATAATGTTATGTTGACTACAGTCCTTCTTTAACCACTTCCCCTCCCCCGGGACGAGTAACTACGTCCCTGCAAATTCCTTCTTCCCTTTGCAGGGACATAGCTACTACGTCCCTTGCTGCCACACACTCCTGCTCACCCTCCCACACTCGTTATTGCTTCCGATCGTTAGACAGGATATTAATGAATGGGAACGCAGTTTATCCCTGTCCCCATGTGATTGCAGGCATCAAAGAGATGCCACGATCATTTGTTTACTTCTGATGGAACCCATGCACGCAGTACTTGCTATTTAGCGTACTATAGGTACGCAATAGAAAGTAATGCGTGAGGACATCTTGTGGCCAAATAGTAAAATTACACCTACACATATTTTTTTTTTTAAAAGACCTACAAATACATTTAAAATTTACACTTTACCTCCCACACTATCCCATAGTCACCTATTTTTTTGCATTTAAAAAAAAATTACAAATAAAAAAAATACATAAATAGTTACCTTAGGGTCTGGACCTTTTTAATATGTATGTCAAGAGATGATATTACTGTACCTTTTTAAACTGTGGGCTTGTAAATAGTGACGGACGCAAAACTGAAAAAAAATTCACCTTTATTTCCAAATAAAATATTGGCGCTATGTGTTGTAGTAGGGAAATATTTTAAACATTGCAATAACTTGGACAAAAAGGCAAATACAATTTGTGGGTTTTAATTATGGTAGCATGTATTGTTTTAAAACTATAATGGCTTAAAATGCAGTAAGAATAAAATAATGCTTAGCAAAAAGTACCCCCCAAAGAAAGCCTAATGGGCGACGAAAAAAAAATAGATTGTTTAATTGTGATAAGTAGTAATAAAGTTATAGGAGAATAGGCGAGTTAAAGAAGCACTGACAGGTGAAAATTCCTCTGGTTTTTAAGGGGAAAAACCCTTGGAGGTGAAGTGGTTAATAATACTAATTATTTCACGGTGTCAGATAAGTAAATTATGGCACTTCTCATTTACTAGAGAAAAGGTTAAATACCGTCACTGCTCTTGGAAGTTGTGCAATAATGTTTGCCTTATGTAGTTACCCCATTTAACCAGTTCCCCACCTCTGTATCATGCATTTACGTCCCTGTGGACTTCACTTCAGCACCAGTGACATAGATACACATACAGCAGTGTTTACAGTGATGTGCACCACCCCAGAGACCTGCCCTTGGCTATTGTGCCCCCCCACACACCCCCAGTGGCAGATTGCTGATCGGTACTCACTGCTCACTGTCCCTGCAGCAAATCATCTTCTGGCATCAGAGAGATGCCTGTGTGATTCACATCTCTTCACTGCTTCTGTAGTGCTGGATGGTATGAGGACATCTAGTGGCCAAAAATAAAAATACACCTATAAATGGTAATTAATAAAATAATATATCCAATTTTAACCCCTAATTTTCCCTCCTGTCTGTATAACTATAGTTATTGTTATTGTGAAAAAAAATTAAAATCATAAGTTACCTTAGGGACTCATCTTTTTTTATTTGTTTTAATATGTATGTCATTAGGGTATATCACTATTACTTATGCAAAATAGGACTTGTAATTATTGATCTAGTATAAAAAATGAAAATAGAAAAAATACACCTTTATTTCAAAATAAAATATTGTCGCGATTGTACTTGTGACATAATTTAAATGGTGTAATAACTGGGACAAATGGGCAAATAAAACGTGTTGGTTTTATCTATCTCAGCACATTTTATTTTAAAACTATAATTGCTGAAAACTGAGAAGTAATGATTTTTTAATTTTTTTCTTATTAATCTCTTTAAAATGCAGCTAGAATAAAATAGTTCTTAGAAAAAAGTACCACCCAAAGAAAGTCATTTGTGGCAGAAAAAAACAATGTATAGATCATTTCAGTGTCATAAGTGGCGTGAAAGTTATTGACGAATGAATGGGAGGAGAGTAATGTGTGAAAATTGCTCTTGTTTTTAAATCGGGAGTGTCACCATAAAAATCAAATTTCAACAGCAACTGATCTGAGTGTATTAAGTGATAAAGATGATAATCCTGCATTCAAAACTTTCAAAACTTTTTCTGCTGTTATGATTTGGAGTTATCACATACTTGAAGTGGATCCGAGGTGAACTTTTACTCATGGCATAATTGTGTGTCTTTTCTATTGTTTATAGGGCATTCCTCAAGCCAAATACTTTTTTTGTTTTTGTTTTAATACTCTAATCCCCTATAAACTAAATAAACCACGCCTACAGCTTTTCAGAGAGCCTTGGCAGTAGCAGGAGGAGGAGGAGGTGTTACTAGCCATTGATTTCAGAGGCAGAGGGTAGGAGGGAGGAGGGGGGATTAGGTTTTTTTCACAGTCCGAGTGCTGATGGTGCAGATAAGCCTGCCTCTGTGTAATGTTTACAAACAACATGGCTGCTGTCATTGTATAACAGAAAGAAATAATCATTTTCTATTAAATCTGTTTACAGCTAAATTTGCTGTGTAAACTATCTAAACTTTAGATAAGATATATAGACAAGTTACTTGTTATAGTTCGTTTTTCATCTCGGATCTGCTTTAAGGAGCACTGGCTCTTTAGTAGTCAATGCCAAAAAGTAAACCGCTACACCATCCACTGTAGAAGAAATAGTACAGGGTGTCCCCCTAAATTGTCCCTTCACTATGATACATATGACTATGGTAGGGATTAGATTGTGAGCCCCTCTAAAGGGACAGTTAAAAGACAAGACAATATACTCTGTACATCGCTGCAGAAGATGAGGTTGCTATATAAATACCGTATATACTCGGCTATAAGTCGAGAAATTTAGGACTGACTCACAGTATAAAAGTGTGTGTGGGGGGGGGGTTGCCTTATACTCGAGAGAGTTCTAAATTTCTCCACTTACAGCCTGGATGTGGCATGCTGCCTTCCCTTTCTCTCCTTCCAGGGCAGGAGTTGTTTCTCTGATCACCTCCTCCCACCCCCCACACCCTAGAGTCGCTGCCTCATCACTGTCCGTTCCCCCCACCTACATGATATAATGCAGTGTGTCCAGCAGAAGTCACGTCCCTCATCAATCTATTGCCAGGCTCTGCATCCTCTCTCGTACTTCTCTCACGCTGGTCTGCATAGCGTACTTTCGTTTCTGATTACATGTGATGCCGGGAGGTATGCTAATGCAGACCAGCGTGAGTAAATTACGGGAGAGTGTGCTGAACCCGGCGCTAGATTGATGAGGAATATGACTTCTGCTGGACACATTGTACTACATCATGGAGGAGGGGGAATGGACAGTGAGAGGCAGCCAGACTAGGTTGTGGTGGGTGGGAGGGGGTGATCAGAGAAGCTAACAGCTTCAGCGCTGCAGGGAGGGAGAGAAATATTTAATCTCTGGAGGCTACTAAATGCACAGATGAGCTTAAGGTTATGTGAAATGCTTTAAATGCCATGTAGGTCTGCTCAGGTAGTTCTGTGATTCACTTACCTCTAAAAAACACAACAATAGAGCCTGGCCAGTAACTTAACCTCACAATCACTCGAGCAACCACAGGCAGGTCATAGCATACTGGAAAGTGAATTTCAACAGCTCAGCGACCAGTACAGATGGGCTGAAACTTACCCATTTCACAAAATGTAGTTCATATGAAAAATTAAATAAAAAAGAGGAATTTTTAAATTTGCTTATATTTAACATTTTTTGCTGTTTTTGTGATGTTTCAGACCTTTACAGCCAGCGTGTATTATATAGGTGATGCAATGTTGCTAGCATTGTCAGAGAAGCTGACAGTTTAGGCGCTGTGGGTGGATGGGGCATTGAGAGGCAGCACTCCTTTAGGTTGGTGGGAGGGGGAGGTCAAAGCAGCAAAGGTTATTGGCTGCATGTGGAGCCCTGTAGGAGTTATTGGCTGCACTTGGGGAATAGGAGGGGTTAATAGATGCTATAATTATTGAAATGCACCCATTTTGGTTGCACTGCTTCTCCTGGTCCTCAAGTGCAATCATTAACTTTGCTGGATAGACTTATATTTGAGTAATTAAAAAAATCCAGCTTAAGAGGGTCAAATATTGGGGTTGACTTATACATTAAGTCGACTTATATCCCAGTATATACGGTACTAAATAATAATAAAAATGACTTAACACTTATACAGTACACATGACGAGTACGAGCTATGACACAAGTCAATTGGAAGACCCTGCCGAGCAGTTTAAAATCTAAGAGTTGGCTTTTGTATGACTGCTAGTGTGCTGGTGATAGTAAAGCATCCGCTGACACTGCTACCCTTAGAAAGTTCACAGGTTCACATATGTTTTAAGACCACCAAGCAGACAATGTAGATTAAGCAGCAATTGACTGTGGGAACTGGCATAGAAACAGCCATCACACTAAATCCTGTTTTTAATAACTTCTGTATATCTTTTGTGAACAGAGGTGGCATAACAACAATTCATGGAGCCCCCCAGTGAACCTTTAATGGGGCCCCCCAATGTTCACACCCCTTCTCTTGCCTCCCCTTTATGCCCTTCAAGGCCTTGGGGCCTATCACACAAGAGTCATAAAGCAAGTATGGCATCATGATCTTCGCACCTATAAAAAGTGTAGCCACAAACACCTGATGTGAAGTATAGTCCCCTGGATCGGAGGAAGGGAAGGTTAGTTTTTGCGGCCACCTCCACCCCCCTCCCCCACACACACACACAGCTCTGGGCTCCCTTACGATTGCAGGGGCTGTTCCCCTCCAGTTACATCACTGGAGGTAAGGTTAATGAAACAAGTCCCAGTGATATTAAAGATAATTTGTGACCATGGGCTTCAAATTCAATTTAAAGCTATAAGGAATGTATAAAAATGTACTAACTAGGATATGTACTGGTTATAAACATGGCTGTGATGTGCAAGTGTATCATGCCAAAGTCATCATACCAATATCGATATCAATTAATAGAATTTGATAGTCATACATGCAGAACCAAGGTCTGTGGAATAAGTATTCATATCTATTTAGCAATATCATTTTTATAAATATGTGGTTGCTTGGGTAAAACTGACTTTTTTATAACCAGGGCTGGCAGTTTATTTTCAATTTCTTTAAGGTAAATTAATAAATATGTTCTGATTCTAACGTAACCACTTGAGGACCGCAGTTTTTAAACCCCGCTACCGACCAGGCTCTTCTTTGTTGCACTGGGCTGTGCAGGCTTTTCAGCTTCCTGCACAGCCCAGCTATGGAGCCCAGTGATCGGACTCACCTCCTTTTTTTTTGTCCCTAAGGGGACATGCCGCCTGAGGTGTCTGATCGCTGTGGCAGTAGTTTTTTTTTCAGCCTGTATCAGGCTGTTTCACACTCCCTCCCTCCCCTTCCCTCCTCCCCTCTGTGTACTGCATTTGAACAGCGATCCATCCTGTTCCGCCTCTCATAGGCATCAAACTATGAGAGGACAGCAATCCCTGGCCAATCAGAGGCCGGGGATCGGCGATCTCCTACAGCGCTGCCAGAGACTGCAGCGCAGTACGGATGTAAACAAAGGGGATTTCTTTCCCCTTTTGTTTACAAACAGCCTGCTAGTCGCGATCGGCGGCTAGCAGGCCAGTCACACAAGCGCACGGCCGTTCCCTGGGAAACTGCAGCTCCAGGACTGGGCACCAATTAGCATTAGGCGGTCCTTGGGCTGCCGCCGCGATGACGCCCATTGGCTCATAATAAAAATAGTTTCAAAGTAAACCAGAGACCTGGTAAATTAAAGACTTGATACTTACACGGGGCTTCCTCCAGCCCCATAAACACATCGCACAGTCCCACACCGTCCTCCCGTGGTCTGCCATTCAGCCACAATCAGCCCCGTTAACTGGCTTAGTCCCGTCAGTCCGGGTCTACTGCCCATGCATGGTAGGTCCGTGCATGCGCAGAAGACCCAGACTGGACCCGACTGAGCCAGTTACCGGGGCTGATCGCGGCTGAACAGCAGTTACCAGGGCTGATTGCGGAGGTCGACGTGGGACTCAGACGTGTTTCTGGGGCGGGAGAAAGCCACAGGTAAGTATCAAATCTTTACCAGGTCTCTGGTACACTTTAAGAATGAATATGATTCTGATAGAGAAAAAAACAGAATTAAAAAGCTGGCTGTTAAATACTCTAAAGGGAAACTATTCTATATTCTTACAATATTGTTTTCCTCTGGATTACATAATTTGAGAAAAAAAATCTGACTCATTGAACTAGATTTAAATTGCAGAATTCTAATACACACGGGGTTTAATTATATGGAAAGGTCAATAACTCAACACATTGTTGACAATGTTGCATTGATTAAAGAAATGAAATGAATGTTGGCTGTTGATATAACAACACAATTCCATATTAAATGTCTATGGAACTTATTTCAAATTCAAATAAAGGCTACAGTTCTTTTTATTTTACTTGTTTCAGGAAATCTTAGGTAGATATATATAGTATAAATGGGCAGCATAGTTGCGTAGTGGTTAGCTCTCTCACCTTGGAGCACTGGATCCCTGGTTCGTATTCCAGCCAGGTCAACATCTGCAAGGAGTTTGTGTATTCTCCCCGTGTCTGCGTGGGTTTCCTCCAGGCACTCTGGTCTCCTCCCACATCCCAAACACATACAGATAAGTTAATTGGCTTCCCCCTAAAATTGGCCCTATACTATGATACATACACTACATGATACACACAGTACATAAACATACGCCTATGGTAGGGACTAGATTGTGAGCCCCTCTGAGGGACAGTTAGTGACAAGACAATGTACTCTGTACAGTGCTGTGTAATATGTTGGTGCTTTATCGCCTTCCTCTGGATCAACAGGGATATGTGAGGGAGCAGGCTGGTGTTGTACTTTATACTGGTTGAACTCGATGGACGTATGTCTTTTTTCAACCAAAATAACTATGTAACTATGTAACCATGGGCGTCCGCACATACGGCAAAACCGGGCATCTGCCCGAGCCTGGCCGCCCGCTGCCCCCCCCCCCCCCTGGCCGTGTGCCCGTGCAGCCAGAAGGAGGGGTCCAGCGCAGAGAAGACAGAGAGCTATGGGCACAGTGGGGAAGGGCGGACGTCTCCCCCCACTTCCCTCACCTTAGGGGGCTCTCTCTCCCTCGCTGTCCCCTCCGGAATGAAGTGTGCAGTGGCTGGGCAGCGGGCGGAACTTACCTCGTCTCGCTCCTGCGCCGGAAGTTCTGGTGCCGCACTCTGGTCTGGATCAGACCAGAGTAGCGGCTAATCCATCCGGCGCGTGCGACGAGAGGAGGTAAGTTCCGCCCGCTGCCAGCCGCTGCACACTTCATTCCGGACTCCAGAGGGGAGAGCGAGAGAGGGAGGGAGAGCCCCCTAAGGTGAGTGCCTATAGCTCTCCCTCTTCTCTGCCTTCTCTGCGCTGCTCCCCTCCTGCTGGGGCACACATGGCAACTTTTTCTGGGGACATATACCCCCTACCTACATATACTGGGACATATACCCCCTGCCTACATATACTGGGACATATACCCCCTGCCTACATATACTGGGACATATACCCCCTGCCTACATATACTGGGACATATACCCCTGCCTACATATACTGGGACATATACCCCCTGCCTACATATACTGGGACATATACCCCTGCCTACATATACTGGGACATATACCCCTGCCTATATATACTGGGACATATCCCCCTGGCTACATATACTGGGACATATCCCCCTGGCTACATATACTGGGACATATACCCCCTGCCTACATATACTGGGACATATACCCCTGCCTATATATACTGGGACATATACCCCTTCCTACATATACTGGGACATATCCCCCTTGGCTACTTTTTCTGGGGACATATACCCCTGCCTACATATACTGGGACATATCCCCCTGGCTACATATACTGGGACATATACCCCTGCCTACATATACTGGGACATATACCCCCTGCCTACATATACTGGGACATATACCCCTGCCTACATATACTGGGACATATATCCCTGCCTACATATACTGGGACATATCCCCCTGGCTACATATAATGGGACATATACCCCTGCCTACATATACTGGGACATATACCCCCACCAATTGCAACCATAACGGTAGACAACACACCAATAACCTCAACCACTAAGGCCTGCTGCTTGGGGGTTATACTTGACTCAGAGCTCTCCTTTAAACCTCACATTGCCTCATTAACCACCACCTGCTATTTCCAGCTCAAAAATATATTCTGTATCCGTCCCTTCCTCACACAAGAAGCCACCAAAATGCTTGTTCATGCCTTAATCGTCTCCCGCCTAGACTACTGCAACACCCTGCTCTGTGGCCTACCAAAAAACAGGCTAGCACCTCTCCAACCCCTTCTAAATTCAGCGGCCCGCCTCATTCACATTTCCACACGCTCTTCCGATGCAGCCCCACTGTGCCGTTCTCTCCACTGGTTACCCATTACCCAGAGGATCCAGTTCAAACTCCTGACTCTAACATACAAAGTCCTCCATGAGTTGTCTCCTCCATACATCTCCTCACTAATCTCAAGATATTGTCCCTTCCGCAACCTCCGCTCCTCCCAAGAAATTATCCTGGCCTCTAAGCTGATCACCTCCTCTCATGCTCGCATCCAGGACTTTACACGAGCATCATCCCTTATCTGGAACTCTCTTCCACAGCCTGTACGTCATGCTCCAAACCTGGACATCTTCAAACGCACTCTTAAAACACACCTTTTTAGACAAGCTTATAACATTCTATAGCCCTTATTTACTTCTCTGTCACAATGTAATCAGAGGCAAAGAATCACTGCCTCATCCATCCTCCACCCCCTTACCTAGTGTGTCCCCCACAACCCATTAGATTGTAAGCCCGCAAGGGCAGGGTCATCCTCCTAATGTTTACTGTTCTTGTAACAATATTTGTGCTGCTTGGAACTCTGCTGTACATTTGTTAGTTGTATCTATGTTCCCCTTGTCGTCTTATTGTGCTTTGTAAAGCGCTGCGGAATATGTTGGCGCTATATAAATAAAAAATAATAATAATAATACCCCTGCCTACAAATACTGGGACATATCCCCCTGGCTACATATACTGGGACATATACCCCTGCCTACATATACTGGGACATATACCCCCTGCCTACATATACTGGGACATATACCCCTGCCTACATATACTGGGACATATACCCCTGCCTACATATACTGGGGACATATACCCCTGCCTACATATACTGGGACATAAAACCCTGCCTACATATACTGGGACATATACCCCTTCCTACATATACTGGGACATATCCCCCTGGCTACTTTTTCTGGGGACATATACCCCTGCCTACATATACTGGGACATATACCCCTTCCTACATATACTGGGACATATCCCCCTGGCTACTTTTTCTGGGGACATATACCCCTGCCTACATATACTGGGACATATCCCCCTGGCTACATATACTGGGACATATACCCCTGCCTACATATACTGGGACATATACCCCCTGCCTACATATACTGGGACATATACCCCTGCCTACATATACTGGGACATATACCCCTGCCTACATATACTGGGACATATCCCCCTGGCTACATATACTGGGACATATACCACTGCCTACATATACTGGGACATATACCCCTGCCTACATATACTGGGACATATCCCCCTGGCTACATATACTGGGACATATACCCCTGCCTACATATACTGGGACATATACCCCCTGCCTACATATACTGGGACATATACCCCTGCCTGCATATACTGGGACATATACCCCTGCCTACATATACTGGGGACATATACCCCTGCCTACATATACTGGGCACATATACCCCTGCCTACATATACTGGGCACATATACCCCTGACTACATATACTGGGCACATATACCCCTGGCTACCTGTTCTGGGGACATCTCTACCCCTGGCTACCAGTTCTGGGGACATCTATACCGCTGGCCACCTATTCTGGGGACACCTATAGACCAGGGGCTACCTATTTTTGGGGAACCACTGCTGTCAGATTAAGTGTATTTTGGGGAACTGCTGCCAGGTGAGAGGTGTCTACATATTAAGGGGGCATTCTGCCTATTTATGTGAAAAGCTGTCTATTTATGTGCCTCATGACTGCTAAATTTGTCTTGTTGCGGGCCTGATGGTTACTGACTTTGTCTTGTTGGGGGCCTCATGATTTGTTGGGGGCCTCAAGATTGCTGAATTTGTCTTGTTGGGGGCCTCATGATTGCTGAATTTGCCTTGTTGGGGGCCTCATGATTGCTGAATTTGTCTTGTTGGGGGCCTCATGATTGCTGAATTTGTCTTGTTGGGGGCCTCATGATTGCTGGATTTGTCTTGATGGGGGGGGCCTCATGATTGCTGAATTTGTCTTGTTGGGGGTCACATGATTGCTAACTGCGAGACTATGGAAAGAGCTGAATCATCATCATATGAGACAATAGCATTAAACCTACTTTTTCCGCTTTTTAAAACAGAAAATGAAACTGGGAGGTTCTAAAAAAAATGAATAATTTTTTCAGGAGTACGATGGATGAAATTGTTTATCTTCACAGTTTATTTTCAACTTAATTTTCCATAATGTTCATGTATGAGTTAAAACGTTTGAATTTAGTTTAAATTGCTGTTGGCACTTTGTGATAGTAAAGTGACTTTGCAGTTTGGACACTCGACCTCCAAAAGGTTCGCCACCACTGTCCTAATATAATGTCCCACCATTGCTTAGTTCATGTAAACTTGTCTCCACCCACGACCACACCCACATTCAGGTTCATGACCACACCCATTTTTCGTCCGTAGCTCCATTTTTGCGGCGCGGCGCTATGCGCGCCGCCCCGCTTTTTGCTCCCCACTTTTTGCCCCCCCTCTGGAAAATTTTCTGCGGACGCCCATGTAACTATATATATATATATATATATATATATATATATATATATATATATATATATATACATATTGGCTGCCTTCCCTTACTTCCCTTGTCCGTCATATGTAGCTACAGGTGTCCATTAGTATTAGGTAGCTACTGGGACCTCAATATTAAGTAGCAAGAGGTGTCCCCAAGTATTAGGTAGCTACAGGTGCCCCTTAGTGTTAGGTATCCAGAAGTACACTCAATATTAAGTGGCTAGAGATGCCCCCAAGTATTGGGTAGCTAGAGGAACCTTAGTATAATGTAGTTAGAGGTGCCCTTGACTAAAGGGAGATCTCCTAAGAGAAATTCTGTGACTCTGGTGGGTAACCTCTCATTTACCCTCTGTTCAGGACTCTGCATAGGGAAGGAGGGAGGTAGGTACTTGAGGAGGGGAGTGAGCTGCCCTTCCATCATCAGGCGACTGTAGGCACTTGCCTACAGTGCCTTACGGTAAATAATCCGGCTATATATATATAGATATATATATATATATATATATGTGTGTGTGTATATATATATATATATATATATATATATATATATATATGTGTATATATATATATATATATATATATATATATATATATATATATAGCATTGTTTGAAAACACAAACATGCAAAACTAATGTACTCAAGGAACTTTTGTAAAGGTGACCATGCAGTATGTAGATGATTTGGCAAAAGTCACTGATGCTCTGAATCAAAAAAGTATTGAGGAGGGATTATTGATCAATTTTACACGCACAGTGACAATGGGGTTGATTCACTAAGCTGCGCTGCTACAGCAGAGCTGCTTAATGACAGCAATGCAGTCAGAGCGTGTGCAGCTAATTTACGCTTGGCTCTGATAGTTTAATGAACTCTTCATTAAACTTAATGAGCGCTTCACTGTACCTGCCTGGAGCCCCAGTGGGTCCAGTTGCTTCAAAGAACAATATTCCTGCACTTTAAGTGGTCCAGTAGGCTGACTGTCAAGTGACAGGCAGCCTACTGGGCCAATAAAAGGGCAGAAATATCTTTCTGCTGTAGCAGCGCAGCTTAGTGAATCAACCCCCTTATATTTTGTAGTACTCATTGAAATTGAAACCAGCCACTTGCAGTGATTTTGTTCTGTTTGCAGTATACTGTGGAATTCTAGTTAAAGGATGCTTGAGACGTGACCGTGAGTGGTGCATCCGTGCACCCACACATGCGCATGAGCCGCCAACCCAGTCGCCCCTCATGGAGGGGACAGCAGGGGACAGCAGGAGACTTAAAGCGGAATATAACCCTGCATTTCAACTTTGCTCTAAAACATTATTTACAGTATATTATATGCAAAAAGCATTTTTTTTTTACTAGACCAGCATTGGAAGGGTTAAACACAGAGGTTTTAAGTTCCGTGCAGACATTCAGATAGTTACATTCTATTTACTTAGTGTGTAACTGTTTATCAATAGATACATCTCTTTGGCTGTCCTCCAAGCTCCTTCTCAGTGAGAGAGATGAGTCACAATAAACACATATTTGTAAACAAAAAGTATCTAACTCAAGTTCGGATTCGTCTGCAGAAATCTCTAGGGACTTTAAAGCCCTGTGTAACCCTTCCAATGCTGGTCTAGTAAAAAAAAAAATGCTGGTTGCATATAATATACTGTAAATAATGTTTTAGAGCAAAGTTGAAATGCAGGGTTATATTCCGCTTTAATGACTGCAGAACTGCGTCGAGAGACACAGAGACTTCTAGGGACTGGAAGAAGCCCTTAAAGCGAACCTTAAAGAGACACTGAAGCGAAAAAAAATATATGATATAATGAATTGGCTGTGTACTATGAATAATTACTAGAAGACTAGCAGCAAAGAAAATATTCTCATATTTTTATTTTCAGGTATATAGTGTTTTTTCTAACATTGCATCATTCTGTAATATGCGCAGATTACACAACACTCAGCATTCAAAATGATTCTTTCAGAGCAGTATGTGAACTAATGACCTCCCCTCTGGCAGAGAAAAAGAAATTTGTTCACTAACAGTTGAGATAATAAAAGTCAGAAGACAGCCCTCTCCACGACTTTGAAAGTCGTAGAGCTTAATGGCGTTTTTGCATAGAGATAACAACTGGAGTTTCTTAACTCTTCCTGTATTGGAAACAATTAGACTGATGTATCTGATCTTAATGTTTTATTTCTTAGCTGTACTACACATACAAATCAGAATATCATAATTTTTTTTCCGCTTCAGTGTCTCTTTAAGTCAACTGAAAAAAATGAGATTTACTCACCTGGGGCTTCCCTCAGCCCCCAGCAGCCGATCGGTGCCCTCGCAGCTCCGCTCCGAAGTCCCAGGACCCGCCGGCGAGCACTTCCGGTTTGCCCGTCACCGGCCGACAGGCATGGGAACGCGAGTGATTGTTCGCGTTCCCAGCCTGTATATCACCCCCTATGCTGCTATTGCGACCTCCAAAAGGAAAATTTGGAAATTTTGAAAAAAAAAAGTAGCCCCCTTCCCCTTCAAAGCTATCCTCCTCTCCTTTCAAAGCGGGGTTACGCCCACGGAGCATGTGGGGCCTATTTTCAGGGGGTCCTCCATCTGACCTAGCCAATTTCCTGCACCTTACTACCCGGCTAAGTATCTCCTTTGTTTTGCACTCGATTATTGCACTGTCTATATGGGCTGCTCCTGACTTTTCTCACTAGACCTACTACTGTTTAAATGACAGTTCTGATAGCACTGTTTGCACTTTAATATTTATTTATATTTATATATACATTTTGCACATCTATGGTTTTGGAGCACAGAATGTATTGTTGATTGATGTTGTCACAAGTGTTTTCATGTTTAAATGAGTGATTTATCAATGTGTACTTGTCATTTACAGTCACTTTATAGCTCTTTTGCACGGTTCTCTTGCACAGATACATACTGAACCAGAGTTCACCCATGATGGGGCTCATTATCTGAACCCCTCATGGGATATATTATTACCTAGGATAAAGGTTATATTACTAATGATTATTATATCTTGCAGGTTTACATGATCACATTATTACACTCTGGCTAGGTCATTATTAATAATAGTGTGTTTGTGTGTGTTTTTTTATTTTAAATTGTTTGTGCTGTGTTGGTATGTCGAATATCTAAAAAATAAAGTTGTTACGATTTTTCTAAATTGATATTTTTGTCTTGAGTAGTGCGTTTGTAAGGGGTTTCTGTCCTCTCCCCTTTTTTTGCATTCCCCCTCTTCCTCATGCTGAACAATGGGGAAGGATAAAGGCAGTGCACACAGACTCACTTAATAATGGTTCCAGGTGCTGCAGTTCCCTCCTATTCTCTCTGCACTGCTGCCAGAAGTAGTGCAGAGAATAGATGGGGAATGGCAGCGCTTGGATCCATTAGTAGGTGAGTCTGTGCCTGCTGCATTTGTCCTCCCCGCTGTGCGTAGTGTTGGGCGAACAGTGTTCGCCACTGTTCGGGTTCTGCAGAACATCACCCTGTTCGGGTGATGTTCGAGTTCGGCCGAACACCTGATGGTGTTCGGCCAAACTGTTCGGGGTTCGCCGAACTGCTGAATGCATGGCCGAACAGGGCCCCTGTTCGGCCGAACAGGGCCCTGTTCGGCCGAATACTGCCCCCCATGGGGTCGCAGGCATAAGGGGGGAGCATGCCCCGATCGCGGGGGGGGTCGGAAATTCCCCCCACCCCCTCCGCTAGCGCTCCCCCCTCTGCCCGCTTCCCCATACAAAAAGTTTAAAGCAAGTTCAATAGTACCTGGTGGCACTGGCTGGCAGTGGAGTGAGGAGGAGGAGGAGTCCGAGTAGCAGAGTGACGTTGAGGCCGGGCAGCGGGCGGTTCAGCGCTAGTACCCTTGTGGTACTTCCGCCCTTTCTCTGACCTCACGTCCTCGTATGCGTCATCACGCAGAGGACGTGAGGTCAGAGAAAGGGCGGAAGTACCACAAGGGTACTAGCGCTGAACCGCCCGCTGCCCGGCCTCAACGTCACTCTGCTTACTCGGACTCCTCCTCCTCCTCACTCCACTGCCAGCCAGTGCCACCAGCCCAGGTACTATTGAACTTGCTTTAAACTTTTTTTATGGGGAAGCGGGCGGAGCGCTAGCGGAGGGGGTGGGGGGAATTTCCGACCCCCCCCGCGACCGGGGCATGCTCCCCCCTTATGCCTGCGACCCCATAGGGCCCCCAAAATGGGCATGTTCGGGGGTCCCATTGACTCCCATTGAGTTCGGCGTTCGGGCCGAACATGCCGAACATCTGGCCCATGTTCGGCCTGTTCGGCCCGAACCCGAACATCCAGGTGTTCGCCCAACACTAGCTGTGCGCAGAATAAGTGCGGGATTCGGGGTGGGGGGGATCTTTAACCTTGTAGGACACAATATGGCCACTGCCAGGAACAGAATTCTCAGCATTTACTATATAAAACTCTCTGAAATCAAAATGTGGACACTACAATACGTATGTTATGTAAGTAGAGCAAGTATTTATCTACTTACATATGTTGGGTTTTTTTGCGGGGGGGGGGGGGGGGCACATTGTGGCTAATAGTTTCTCTTTAATCTGAAAGATGTTTTCTATAATGCTGAATTGTGTGTAGTGTAATTTTGAAACTTTTTTTTATTATAATATACAATAACCAGGGACATTATTTTATGTGAACTTTGTAAATACATTCTTGAAAAAAAACGAGAAAAAAAACAAAAAGAAAACAAACAAAGCTTTTTGCTGAGCTGACTTTGTAAAGTAGTGTAGAAAATGAACCCTGAGCATAGACAGAACAGCATCAGTGAATGTTTCATTTAGCATGTAAGAGATTAACAGAAGTGCTCAGTAATCTACTCAGTACCATTCAGTTAATAAAATGTAAACAAGAAATGGCTTGAGTCAACAAAACATGTTTGTTTTTTATTGGAATGTAATACTGAGTAAGCTAACTTCTTCAGAACAATATGTACTGTGTTACCCAGCAATGTTCCAGCTCATATTAGCAAATCCCAATATATTACATTATTGGTTTTAGATATAGACTCATAAAAAATCATATATTTTATTAGGTGAAGGCTGCATCGTGGAGGGGAAAATAAAGCAGACTGCTCTGTATTTCTCTAGTTCTCTTGTTATACAGGTAATAATAATATTGTCATAATCTTTTGTTTTTACAAAACTAACATAATGCAGTCCCTGCTGATCAAGAGACAAATTTTTCCAGTTTGCTTATTATCGTTAGAGACATTTGGGGATACAGTAATACTGTTTAGTGGAGGTAAAAAGATAGCTGCTTCACAAAGCAATATAATGCTGGGAATAGACGGTGCATTTCTGCAGCATGATCGAGCCATTAGATGGCTCGATTGATAAATTCCGACGTGTCAGATCACCCGCCGGATCGATTCCGCGCTCGATACCGTGGGCGGGACAATGAAAAAAAAACAAGCAGAAGATAAGAGAAGCGCCCGCGGGGACGAGCGGGAACCGATCCAGACGCCCGTGGGAAAGAGCGGGGACGAGCGGGAATCGATCCGGCGGCATAATCGAGCAGCAGAAACGCACCGTCTATTCCAAATCAGATCTGAATCTTTTAACCAGTAGCAGACCACGTCACGCTGCGGGGCGTGGCCGCACGGCAGCCCCAGGACCGCCTAACACCGATCGGCGTAAGGTTCTGGAGCTCTTAACTGCGGGCATGCATGCGCGCATCACCCAGCATTCCTTACGGGAGGCCTCCATCATCAGCCCACCAGCCAATTAGCGCTACCGGGCTGTTTGCACACGATCTGGCCAGTGGAATGCGTATAATACAAGTTGTTAAGTAAACAACCTGTATTATACTGGCTGCCTCCTCCTCTGGTGGTCACAGTGTCCCGATCGACCACCAGAGAGGATGGCAGCACTGTGATAGGTAAAACAGCACATTGCCCCCCCCTCCCCCCCTGTGATTGCCCTCAGATCCTCCCTCACTAACCCCTACCCCCTTGTTTATGCATCTGACTGAGGTCTGATTTGACATCTGGTTGCCTGTTACCAGCTCTGATTTAGGTCTGAATGACATCCAATTGTCTGTGCACTGTGGATTGACATCTGATCGCCTGTCACCAGCTCTGTTTGGCCTTTGATCATCTCTGATTATCCTCTGATTGATCTCTGTTTACATTGCTTCACATCTGACAGCTGCAGTGTGATTGACATCTGGTCGTCTGTTACCAGCTCTGATTGAGGTCTGAGTGACATTGATTGAGGTCTGAGTGACATTTAATCTTCTGTGCACTGTTGATTGACATTTGATCACCTGTCACTAGCTCTGATTGGTGTTTGATCATATCTGATTGCCCTGTGATTGATCTCTGTTTACATTGCGTGGCATCTGAGACCTGCAGTGTGATTGACATCTGGTCGCCTGTCACCAGCTTGTATTGAGGTCTGAGTGACATCGATTGAGGTCTGAGGGACATTTAATCGTCTGTGCACTGTTGATTGACATTTGATCGCCTGTTTTCACTCTGATCGGCCTCTTTATTGCCCTGGGATTGGCTCTGATTGACCTCTGTCTGTTTCTAATTACATTTGATTGCGTTCGATTGCATCTAAATGCATTTGATTGCCTCTGATTGCATTTGATTGTTTTTAATTGCTATCTGATTGCCTCCAATTGTGTATAGACCCCTTTGTTAGGTAGTTAGTCCGTTAGCACCCAGCCCACTATACTGCAGTCACTAATTAGTCGCTGATTAGCGTCATCACTGACGCTAATCTGCATTGGTACTATATAGTATCTGTAAGGGATCAGTACTGATCGCAGTCAGATCTATATAAGTATGTTAGGGTCATCCTTAGAGTAGGCCCTACTAAAAACGTAGTGTTTGCCCGATCAGGCCTGATCATTCGCCCGCACTTACGTTCAGCCCGCCCCTACGCAGTGTAAGAAATTTTTGTTTTCTGATCACTGCAAAAACCCCATACAATAGCTGTGGCGCTCTAGAGATCAGTTTTGATTTTTTTTTTTTTATCAAGACTGAGCGACCGCAGCTTTTTACCTCACAAGCACTCCTTTTTGCTAGGTAGGTGTGCTCTCTTTCCTGGGTAGTCTCAGAGGAATACCCCCTAAATTTAACAGTCCACCATGGCAAGAAAGGGGTATTCCGCTGAAGAGGCCTACAGGATTCTGGCCCAGTCGGATGAGAGTGATTGGGACTTCTCATCCGACGAATCATCCGGGTCAGAATTTGAACCTGTAGATGACAGTGGCTCTCTGACCGATAGTTATGATGATGAGGTTAGGGTCCCTGCTAGCACCAGGCGTATCAGACCCCATGTCAGTGGACCGCAGGTGGCACAGGATCAAGCTCAAGGGCAGCAGAGTGGTGCTAGCGCTGATCCAGGTTTTTATGGTGAGGCATGTACCAGCAGCGCAACACATCCTGGACTTGAAACCGGTACTGCCGTAGACCCTGGGGAAGTGGCGATCACCAGCATGGCAGTTGAAACTGGTTCGGTGGCACATGCTGTAAGACCCTGGTCGCAGCCACCAGAAAGACGGACCCTTAGTACCCTAGCCTCCCAGAGGTGCTGGCAAACCCTGATTGGAAGTCCCCTGATTTTGCCCACCCATAGTGCCCCCTTTCACCAGCCAGTCTGGAGTCCTGGTGGAGACAGATCATCTAGGATTGGCACTAGATGCTTTTCATGTGATCTTCACCGAGGATCTATATGACTTAGTCGTGGCAGAGACCAACAGTAACGCCCCACAATTTATAAAATGTATTGCGGTCCTATTGGTCTACGCACCCAATACATCACATGCCCATGTACTCTGATGCCATGTCCAGGGCATATTTTTGAGGACATCCTTCGCTTCCTGCACTTCAATGACAATACAACCTGTCATGATTCACTATGACCGGCTCCACAAAATACGGCCCCTCATAGACCACCTGTCATCCAAATTTGCAGATGCCTCGTGCATTTTACTGGTCCTCTTGGCATTAAGCAGTACATCCCAAGCAAGCGCGCCCGGTATGGGTTCAAGCTGTATAAGCTCTGTGAAAGGGCCACAGGCTATACATATTGTTTAAGTGTCTATGAGGGGAAAGACACAAAATTGGAGCTGGTCGGATGCCCTAAATACCTGGGGTGCAGTGGCTAGATTGTGTGGGACTTGGTGTCACCCTTATTCCACAAGGGGTACCATCTCTACGTGGACAACTACTACACAAGTGTGGCCCTCTATCAGCATTTCAGCAAGGCTAAAAGAGGGGGATGTTCAGGTGGACTTACCTCCCTCAAAAATATAAAACTCAATTGAGAAGTGAGCGCCTCTGCATCTAGACCCATTGAGTTATACTCCTGTTTGCCTGATGAAGCAGGACCACACCTGCGAAACGCGTTCTAAGTGGAGTTCAATAAAATATTTTTGTATTGATATATTGTGACTCAATTGAGTTTTATATTTTTGAGGGAGGTAAGTCCACCTGAACATCCCCCTCTTTTAGACGGTTTTTAAACGTTTTTATTCTACTCTGGCGCCTCTGTACACCAAGCCTTGCTGAAATCTTGAGTCCACCCTCGGTGGAGGGGTGCTACCCCGTTTCCTATCTACAGAGAGCGACATCTTAAAAACCTGAGTGGGGTCAGGTTCTAATACTCCCCACCTGCACTTGAAGTGGTTGCCTATGGGTAACCCATGTTTGTGAGTATATCTAAATATTTTGCTTTTAACCACAACTAACTTAACAATACTACACCATATCGGGCTCTCGATTTCTCTTTGTTCTTCCAAGCTCTATCAGCATTTGAAGAAAGTCAGAATTCCCTGCTGTGGCACCGTGCGGCCTAGTTGCCTTCCCCCAACGGCTCACCCAACTTGCATGGGGGGAGAGGGCTGCCTTGTGTAATGATGACCTTCTTGCAGTGAAATGGAAGGACAAGAGGGATGCTTATCTTCTGTCCACCATTCATGGAGATACAACAGTCTAAATTCGAGGAGCAGCTGAGGTTGTTGAAAAACCCCTCACTGTCCATGACTATAACCTTAACATGGGAGGGGTGGACTTCAACGACCAGATGTTGGCTCCCTATTTAGTTTCCCAAAGGAGCAAACACTGGTATAAGAAAGTGTCTGTTTACTTGATTAAATTGGCAATGCACAACAGCTTTGTTCTCTACAGTAAGGCTGGGAGAACAACAGGATCCTTCCTTCAATTTCAGGAAGAGGTCGTTTCGGAACTCCTGTATCCAGGAGGGGCTGTGGCCAAACCCCCTAATGTATTTAGCTGGCTACATGAAAGACACTATGCTTATGTCTTTCTGAGTACCACAGGTCAACGCACCCCAAGAAAACATTGTTGTGTCTGTAAGAGGGCTGGAATGAGGAGTGACACCACTTTTTATTGTCCCTGCTGTCCTGGCCAGCCTGCCCTATGCATAGGGGAGTGTTTCAAGAAGTTCCACGAGAAGGTAGGCTATTAGAGTAGGGAACGCTAGACAAGATATTTCTCCCACCGAGCATGGGTATGTGTAAAAATACACCACAAAACACATTGTACTACTGAGTACAGCGATACCACATGTGTGATACTTTTTTGCAGCCTCTTGTGACAAAAAATTAAATCTTCTATGAACTCACCATACCCCTCACGGAATACCTTGGGGTGTCTTCTTTCCAAAATGGGGTCACTTGTGGGGTTCCTATACTTCCCTGGCATTTTAGGGGCCCTAAACCGTGAGGAATAGTCTGGAAAACAAATGAGTAAAATTGACCTGTGAAATCCTAAAGGTACTCATTGGACTTTGGGCCCCTTTGCACAGCTAGGCTGCAAAAAAGTGTCACACATGTGGTATTACCGTACTCAGGAGAAGTAGTATAATGTGTTTTGGGGTGTCTTTTTACACATACCCATGCTGGATGGGAGAAATATCTCTGTAAATGGACAATTTAGTGTAAACAAATAGATAAAGTTGTCCTTCACAGAGATATTTCTCCCACCCAGCATGGGTATGTGTGAAAAGACACCCCAAAATACATTATACTACTTCTCCTGAGTACCGCGATACCACATGTCTGACACTTTTTTTGCTGCCTAGCTGCGCAAAGGGGCTCAAAGTCCAATGAGAACCATTAGGCTTTACAGGGGTGCTCACAATGTAACCCCCCCCCAAAAAAAAAATGTCAGGGCAGTACAAGTACCCTACAAGTGACCCACTTTTGGAAAGTAGACACCCCAAGGTATTGACTGAGGGGCATGGTGAGTCCGTGGCAGATTTTTTTTTTTTTTTTTGTCACAAGTTAGCAGAAATGGAAACACTTTTTTTTATTTATTTTTTTGTCACAAAGTGTCATTTTGTGCTAACTTGTGACAAAAAATAAAATCTGTAATGAACTCACCATGCCCCTCACCTTGGGGTGTCTTCTTTCCAAAATGGGGTCATTTGGGGGTAGTTATACTATCCTGGCATTCTAGCACCTCAAGAAACATGACAGGTGCTCAGAAAAGTCAGAGCTGCTTCAAACTGCTTCACTTTTTTTGTACCATAGATTGTAAACGCTATAACTTTTACACAACCCAATAAATATACACTTATTGGATTTTTTAAAATCAAAGACATGTAGCACAATAAATTTGGACAAAAACTTGTTACTTTATTTGAAAAATGTTACCACAGAATGTTCAAAATATCATTTTTTTTGATGAATATAATAAAAACTAAAAACCGCGGCAGCAATCAAATAGCACCAAAAGAAAGCTGTATCAGTGAGAAGAAAAGGAGGTAAAATTTGTTTGGGTGGTAAGTTGTATGACCGAGCAATTAACTGTTATAGCTGCAGTGGTCTGAATTGTAAAAAAAAATGCCTGGTCTTTAGGGGGTTTAACATTGCGGTCCTCAAGTGGTTAACATAGCAGATTAACACAACACTTTATTATATTTGAATTTTTACACCATGATCCTCCCATTCATTCGCCAATAATTTTATCGTTACTTATCACACAGAAATGATCTACATATTGGTTGTTTTTTTTCCACAAATTAGGCTTTCTTTGGGTGGTAATTTTTTCTAAGAATTATTTTATTTTGTATGCATTTTTAAGAAAATAAAAAGAAAGAAATTGAACAAAATAATTATGTCTTAGTTTTCAGCCATTATAGTTAAAACAAAATGTGCTAAAGTAGATAAAACCCACACATTTTATTTGGCCATTTGTCCCAGTTATTACAACTTTTAAATGATGTCCCTAGTACAATGTATGTCAATAATATTTTATTTGGAAATGAAGGTGTATTTTTTTCAAAATACTATATCAATAATTACAAGGTCTAATTTGCAAAAATAACAGTGATATACCTTCAACTCCACATGCAGACAGCCCTTTTCAGACTTTTGATCCTCCTCAGTGCATGGCAGGGATTGATAAGGCTCTATAGAATAGGGCTTGGACCAGTACAACAGAGTAACCAAGCAGCTCATTGTGACCCCAAACCACTATAAAGTATGGGGGACTAAAAGAGAGCGAAAAGCCCTCCTACTAAAAAGCAATGCTTAGTGTGTTTTGCCTTTTCGGTCTCTTTTAGTCCTTAGAAGGACACTAATGATTTGTTACAGCAATTAGAAAGTTTGGGAAGAATACCTGAGGATGCATTGTTATGCAAGTTGGATGTACAACATTTGTTCACATCAATACCACATCAGGAGGGTATAGCAGCTGTGAAGTGTGAATTGTTGGAAACAAACTTACCAAGGGACGAGTATGGGGAGTTCGGTGGCAATTGATTGGATACTAAATATTTGTGGACGATACTTTGATTATATGGAGAGGGCCCAGGGAACTATTCCTCGAGATGTTGAATGATGTGAATTGTATGCATACAACAATTAAATGCATGGCAGAGTGTAATGATCGCTGCTGCAGCAGCTATTACTGGAAGTATTAGTGCTGCAGCTCAGGCAGTTCTGATCTATTTCCATGCAGGTTGCATGGCTTTGTCTGTCTTTCCCTGCTGTCAGCTTGTGACTGATTGTCATTCACCTGTGTGGGAATCTGCATGTCTGCTCCCATTGGATGACCTCAGTATAAAGATCTGCTTCCTGCAGGGTTTCCTTGGGTTTTCATAGCTTCAGTGTAAGCCAGTCTTGCTGTCGCTTTAGCCCCCGATCGTGGTTCTTGTTATAAAGATACTTTGCTGGTCTTTGCATCATATATTGGTTCATTGCCAATATATATGCATACCAGCACGTTTATTATTTTCCTTGTATTTGTGTTACGTGATACATCAGTGTCGCTGATGTATACGTACACGAACTGTTTATATCCTGTGTGCAGTTAGTCAGCTTTCCAGCACGTTTTGGTAGGTTGCGCGTACCGTGACCACCCGTGCTGAGGTAGTTACCCTGCTCCTGGTTCTGTTTGTGGATTGCGTTCATCTCTGCGAAGAGATAACGAATCCTTCTAAATCCTGTTCTGTTACTGTTTGTGGATTGCGTTCATCTCTGCGAAGAGCTAACGAATCCTTCTGAATCCTGTTCTGTTACTGTTTGTGGATTGCGTTCATCTCTGCGAAGAGATAGCGAATCCTTCTGAGTCCTGTTCCCTGTGTTACTCCATTCCTAGTCAGCGTTCCTGCTTATGTCATATATAGGTTCATTGCCGATATATACATATGTTAGTCAGACGTTACAAATAGTTTCATTGATAGCTGTAATTGTAATACGCTAGGAAAACATACTTATTGTATATTTATCTGTGTTACGTTCATCTATCTTAATCCTGCTATTTTCTGACTGTCCTGTCCTGTCTTTGTGAGGCACGCCATCGCCGCATCGCATTGGCTGCCTCATTCCAGTCTGTCTGGTTTTGGACGCTTGCTGTCGCTAAGTAGCCGCTAGCTAGCAAGCGTTCATTCTGTCTACCTGTCCTGATCTCCTCAGTTCTGGTTTATGCGCTCAGCGCTACTTTGCGCTGAGACGTTATAACGAAAGCATTGTTTGTGGCTGTCAGATCTGCACCGGCTCTGTGCGCCACAATCTCCTATTGGAGTCAGTCCTCCCCTCCACTACACTAGGGATAGCCTGTTTCCTTGTGCTGGTGTGTGTACCTCCTCCACGCCAGCTCATGCGTTGCATGCTGACTGTGGAGAATACACCACCAAGCCTTACATTATGAAAACCCCATTACCAATCCCCATTGTGGGGGGGATTCCCAGAAAGTATGACACTGTTAATTATGGTTCCTGTTCCTTTAAGAAATTTGAAGAACTTAGCTCTGAAACAGAAAATGAGTTTTTCTCTGAATGTGCCAGGTTCCTGACCAATCCTGATCTCCAAGCGACTCCTGTTTCAACCTGGGCACTCCAACTAAGTTATATTTTGTTTAAAGGGGAATTATTCCAGTGGGCATTTGATGTTCTCAATCATTCCGATTTGAAAGAGAGACCACTGGAATTTCTAGCGTTTGTGATCCATAACTGGTTGCGCATAGATCCATTGCCTTTTCCTCTAAATGAACTCCTGGCAGCAGGCCAATCAGCTGCTTCTTCAATTGCTTGCAAGAATGAGCAGCAAGCAGAAAGTGTTACTGATAATTTTCCTGCAGCTTTGAATAAATCACCAAAAACCGCAAGGTCAAAGGCAAAACGCAAACGTTCTAAGAAACGTGTCCAATCTGCAGAATCGTTATCCTTAGCGACTGAGACCTATAATGAGATTCTGCCATTAACAGATAATGAAATGCAATTGTCTTTCAGGGGAGTTAAATGGACTTATGAAACTACTAATGAACTTTCCTCCCTGGCTAGGGAAAATAAAGATTTTTGTTTAAAAGAATTATCTGAGTATGATTATGATGAGATATTACAGAGTATTGAACAAATCAACTTATTTGTGAACCAAGGGAAGTTTGCATACACTACAGTTCAACACTTGCTACAGGTATTGGAGATTCTTAAGAATAAGGAATCTGCCAATCACCTGCTAATTAACCCTATACATGTGCCTGCCACAATCATATCTGCAAACCATGATCTGCCTGTTAAGTATGCTTGGAATCCTCCATTTGAGAAAGGAGAGATGGAAGCTCTGGTCAATGAATGGAAGAATGATTCAAGTTCATTTTGTCAATTTTACAGTGCAAAAAGTGAATTGGTATTGAATGCATGCATTAAGTCTGCCTATAACCTAATAAAAACTGGTGTGTGTGAAAATGACTTTGTGGCTCCATTGATTGATGTGTGGGAACTGATTTTGGATGATTTTTTTGTGACTCCGAATTCGCAAATTTGGCGTTCTGACCCGCCTGCTTCAGCACCTTTGGCTGATTCAGCAGGTGATTCGGAGCTCTTTTTGTGTGAAATTGAAGTTCCTGCAATTCCACCCTGTACCATGGATAACTCAGTGTTACTTCCCAGTAAAACAGAAGCCACTGATACATTCTTAACCTTGCCCTGCGCAAATTTCTCAGCAGAGAATCCAGAGGTCCTGCTGACTTCCGAGTCCAGCCTAGCCAGTACTCATGACTCTTTGTTTAGTGAAACAGACACCAGAAAAATCTTGCCTGTCTCTGCAAACACTTCTGCAGAAATTACCTGTGTTAATAAAGTTCAACTCCTGTCTGATCCAGCAGATGCGCAAACATTGTGTCTTGATCTTCCTGTTTCTACACCTCGCTCTAGTTTCGTGAATAGCTCAGAGCATCTGCTATGTGAACCTGAAATCGCAGAATTATTACCTTGTTCAGAAAATTTTCCAATAAATTTGCCCTGTACCATGAATTGTGCAGTAGATCTCTCCAATGAAACTCAGGTCACAGAATCATTATGCTGTCCAGCAGGTGCTTCCATGGTTTTGCCCTGCAATATGGACTGTTCCGTGATCCTGTCCAGTGAAGCTGTGGTCGCAGAGTCTTATGCTTCACCCAGTACTTTGGATATTTCAAACCCTCTAGCAGAAGGGTCTGAGGCACTGCTTACCTCAGTTGGTGTTGCAGTAATATTCACTTGTCTAGCAGCTGTTTTGGAATTACAGTCTGCTCTAATAAAACTTGATGAATTTCTGCCCAGCAAAGCAGAAGCCATTGAAATATTGTCCTCGTCAGCAAGTGTGTTAGATACCTTGCCCTGTACACAGTCTGATTTAACCAATGTTGAGTCCCTCTCCAGTGTTGTAACAGCCGAGGAACTCCAGCCCTGTCCTCTGAATGTTTCAGAAGTCTTGCCCTGTAACATGGATAATTCTGATTCTCTGGTCAAAATAATAGAAATCTCAGAATTTCAGTCCGGTCTGATGAGTGTTTCTGAAACCCAGCCCTGTATCCTGAAAGATTCTAGTTCTCTGGCCGCTGTGGCAGAGGTTCCAGAGTCCCCTTCCTGTCCAGGGAATTCCTCAGTTTTGCCTAGTCCAGTGGGGGCTGCTGCAATACTGACTTGTTCTGCAGCGCCTCATGAGCTCCAATCCAGTGTATTAAATGAGTCTCTGTCCAGTCCAGAGGTAGTTGTGGAGTCCCTATCTGGTTCAGTGCATACATCAGAAGATTTGTCCTGTTTTGTTGGTGCCCCTGAATCTGATTTGTTACTGACTTTGCTGGAATCAGCGACATCTAAGTCTGATCCAGCATTCTTGTGTAAAAGTCCAGTGGTTGCGAAGTTTAGTCATGATGATTTTTTTTTGGCCAGTCCTGGTTTTGGTCCTGTCTTGGCTGACCCGGAGGCTCACAGTTCCTTGACATGCCCAGAGGTTTCTCTTGTGCCGGTGTGCCCAGATGTTCTTTGTGTGCCAGAATGCCCAAGTGTGTCTAAGGTGTTAGCGTGCTCTGATGCTTCCTTAGTGGGAACACGTTCTGATGTTGCCAGTCTGCCTGCATGCCCAGAGATGGTTCTGGTCCCTGAAAGCCCTGATATTGATGTTTGTCCTTGTGGCCCTGACTCGGGAATTGCCCTAGGTTCCATAGGGGTTCTTGATAGTTCTCCATGTGAGCCTAAGGGGCGTTCTGACCTATGGGGATCTCTTTGGAGCTTCAAGGTGTTCTGGGAGGTCTCTGAGAAAACCTGTCCTGGTACCTTGGACTGGTTCAACAGTGGGTTTTGTGTTGGTAAAGACAGTACCGGTGGGCATTGCAAAGGCTTTGGCGTTTCTGAACGGTTCCTGGAAGGCGGTGGGTATCGCTCAGGGAATTTCGGAGGGCTTTCTTCTGGAAATCATGGTTCTGATGGGTGTCACACTGGGGCTTGTGGTACTGATGGGCGTGGTTCTGTAGGTTCTGGTTCTGATGGGTCCAGTCTTGTGGGGACTGATTCTGGAATTCGGTCTTGCCGGGCTGTCCCGGTCATCATGAATTATCAGTCAGACTGTTTTGTTGGGAATTTCGGTTTTGAAAAGCGTCTGGAATCCGCTTTTAAAGGCGGGGGTACTGTAATGATCGCTGCTGCAGCAGCTATTACTGGAAGTATTAGTGCTGCAGCTCAGGCAGTTCTGATCTATTTCCATGCAGGTTGCATGGCTTTGTCTGTCTTTCCCTGCTGTCAGCTTGTGACTGATTGTCATTCACCTGTGTGGGAATCTGCATGTCTGCTCCCATTGGATGACCTCAGTATAAAGATCTGCTTCCTGCAGGGTTTCCTTGGGTTTTCATAGCTTCAGTGTAAGCCAGTCTTGCTGTCGCTTTAGCCCCCGATCGTGGTTCTTGTTATAAAGATACTTTGCTGGTCTTTGCATCATATATTGGTTCATTGCCAATATATATGCATACCAGCACGTTTATTATTTTCCTTGTATTTGTGTTACGTGATACATCAGTGTCGCTGATGTATACGTACACGAACTGTTTATATCCTGTGTGCAGTTAGTCAGCTTTCCAGCACGTTTTGGTAGGTTGCGCGTACCGTGACCACCCGTGCTGAGGTAGTTACCCTGCTCCTGGTTCTGTTTGTGGATTGCGTTCATCTCTGCGAAGAGATAACGAATCCTTCTGAATCCTGTTCTGTTACTGTTTGTGGATTGCGTTCATCTCTGCGAAGAGCTAACGAATCCTTCTGAATCCTGTTCTGTTACTGTTTGTGGATTGCGTTCATCTCTGCGAAGAGATAGCGAATCCTTCTGAGTCCTGTTCCCTGTGTTACTCCATTCCTAGTCAGCGTTCCTGCTTATGTCATATATCGGTTCATTGCCGATATATACATATGTTAGTCAGACGTTAAGAATAGTTTCATTGATAGCTGTAATTGTAATACGCTAGGAAAACATACTTATTGTATATTTATCTGTGTTACGTTCATCTATCTTAATCCTGCTATTTTCTGACTGTCCTGTCCTGTCTTTGTGAGGCACGCCATCGCCGCATCGCATTGGCTGCCTCATTCCAGTCTGTCTGGTTTTGGACGCTTGCTGTCGCTAAGTAGCCGCTAGCTAGCAAGCGTTCCTTCTGTCTACCTGTCCTGATCTCCTCAGTTCTGGTTTATGCGCTCAGCGCTACTTTGCGCTGAGACGTTATAACGAAAGCATTGTTTGTGGCTGTCAGATCTGCACCGGCTCTGTGCGCCACAATCTCCTATTGGAGTCAGTCCTCCCCTCCACTACACTAGGGATAGCCTGTTTCCTTGTGCTGGTGTGTGTACCTCCTCCACGCCAGCTCATGCGTTGCATGCTGACTGTGGAGAATACACCACCAAGCCTTACACAGAGCTTTCAGAGGAAATGATCAACTACCTTGATGTTGCTATTTATAGGGGAGATGGTAAATTGCTGACCAAACTGTACTCAATGGACCCATTTGCAAGTCAGCAATAAAGAGTTATTTTTTGAGGGCTAGACGCATTTTATCAAGAGAGGAGGACTATGCCTATGTAGCTGATGCATTGATAAAAAAAATTCTTGAGCAAAGGATATGATGAAACAAACCTGATTAAAGTGCAGGAAAATGTGGGGAAATTGGATAGAGATAGTATGGTTTTCCAACAAAGGGCCAAACAAAGAAAACAAAGAATCCCATATGTCCTACAGTTCAATAACCTCTCTGGGGTGGTCCATAAGGCTGTTAGGAGGTATTGGACTAGCCTACAGAATGACAAGGAATGTGGCCACTAGTTTAGAGACTACCCAGTGTTTGCTTATAAACCAGGGAAGACTGTAGGTGAATGTATTTCCAAAAAGGATTTAAGTAGGAGAAGGACCACAGTGTTTTTGAGACAAATCAAGGTGGGGACATATCCATGTTTGTCTTGCAATTGCTGTAGTGCACTCATGAAAGGTGCAACATTTCCACATCCACAGACAGATGAAAAGGTGAGGTGAAAAACGCTGGTTACTACACATGTGAAAGCGTATTTGTTGTGTATGCAATCAGGTGCCCGTGTGGCCTCATGTATGTGTGGAAAACTACGATAGCTGTTAAGTCTCAGATACAAGAACAATATTAAGGGGTTCACCAAGGGCGAGTCCAAGCATGAAGCATCTGTATCCAGACATTTCAAAGAGGCAGGGCACAAAGTTGTTCAATTGAGGTGGCTAGTATTAGACCAGGTTGAACCATTGCCAAGAGGGGGCAAATTACTTTTACGGAAAGAGGCAAAATGGATTAGTAGACTTGATTGTGTGATGCCGAGAGGCTTAAATGAACAAATAAGTTACAAATGCTTTCTATAATTCTTTATTGCAGGAAGAAATAGTGCTGTTGTGTGCTATGAAAATGACAAGTTAACTGTATGTAACCAGAATAATAGTGATATACAAACATGTGTTCAATTGAGTACATGAAGCGAGAACTGTTTTTCATTGGATTTATCCAGGGTAAACCTTTTTGGTAGTTCCCTGGGTTAGAAATTGTATATTTTATGTTTTTTTTAATATTCTTTTGTTGTTGATTGTAAGCAGGTTAAATGTAGAGATGTCCCGAATGGTTCGTACGCGAACATATTCGTGTGAACAACGCGTGTTCACATTCGCATCGTATCACGAACTTTATGTGAGTTCGACTCGCCCCCTATACTACATCATTGGGCTAAACTTTGACCCTCTACATCACAGTCAGCAGACACATGGTAGCCAATCAGGCTACACTCCCTCCTGGAGCCCCCCTCCTTATATAAGGCAGCAGCATCAGCCATTTTCTCACTCTGTGTGCTGCTGTATTAGTGAGAGAAGGGAGAGAGGTTGCTGCAGAGATAGGGAAAGCTTAGTTAGGCTCTTGTTAGCTTGCTCCTTGCTGATATTTGTTGCTGAAAAGCACCACCAAAACAGCTCTTGTGAGAGCTAATGTTCTTGTGATGTTTTTTTTTTTTTGTGTGGCCCACTGACACTGCATATACAGCCCTGTCTGTCGCAGCTGGCCCTTGCTAATTGCTATACTGTGCCAGGCCCAGCACATTCAGTGCCTAGTGTGACTGCTGCACATTGTATTCTAATACCAGTCCATGCATACCTTTCACTGCACCTGTGTGACCGGCCACACGCTGTTTTATATACCAGTAAGTGCATACCTTTCACTGCACCTGTGTGACCGCACTCTGATTTATATACCAGTCTGTGCATACCTTTTCACTGCACCTGTGCGACCGCATGCTGTTTTATATACCAGTCCATGCATATCTTTCACTGCACCTGTGTGACCGGCCGCACGCTTTTATATACCAGTCCGTGCATACCTTTTCACTGCACCTGTGTGACCGCACGCGTTTTTTTATACCGGTCCATGCATACCTTTTCACTACACCCGTGTGACTGCACACTGCGTTATATACCAGTCCATGCATACCTTTTCACTGCACCTGTGTGACCGACCCCACGCTGTTTTATATACCAGTCCGTGCATACCTTTTCACTGCACCTGTGTGACCAGCCGCACGCTGTTTTATATACCAGTCCGTGCATACCATTTCACTGCACCTGTGTGACCATATGCTGTTTTTTATACCAGTCCGTGCATACCTTTTCACTGTACCTGTGTGACCGCACGCTGTTTTATATACCAGTCCGTGCATACCTTTCACTGCACCTGTGTGACTGACCGCACGCTGTTTTATGTACCAGTCCATGCATACCTTTCACTGCACCTGTGTGACCACACGCTGTTTTATATACCAGTCCGTGCATACCTTTCGCTGCACCTGTGTGACCACACGCTGTTTTAAATACCAGTCCGTGCATACCTTTTCACTGCACCTGTGTGACCGCACGCTGTTTTATATACCAGTCCGTGCATAGCTTTTCACTGCACCTGTGCAACCGCACGCTGTTTTATATACCAGTCCGTGCATACCTTTTCACTGCACCTGTGTGACTGCACGCTCTTTTATATACCAGCAGACAATGCATACCTTTTCACTGCACCTGTGTGACCGCACACTGTTTTATATAGCAGTCACTGCATACATTTCACTGCATCTGTGTGACCGCACGCTGTTTTATATACCAGCAGTCAGTGCATCCATTTTCACTGCACCTGTGTGACTACACATTGTTATACCAGCAGTGTCTGCAACCTTTTTAATGTACCTGTGGGACTGCACATTGTATTATAGCAGCAGTCAATGCATACCTTTCACTGCACCTGTGTGACTGCATATTGTATTATAGCAGCAGTCAGTGCATACCTTTCACTGCACCTGTGTGATTGCATATTGTATTATAGCAGCAGTCAGTGCATACCTTTCACTGCACCTGTGTGACTGCATATTGTATTATACCAACAGTCAGTGCATACCTTTCACTGCATCTGTGTGACTGCACATTATATAAGTCCAGTCAGTGCATACCTTTCACTTCATCCCCCCTAATATGGACAAAACAAAAGGCAGAGCCAGAGGCAGGCCACCCGGCAGGTCTGTTCAAAGTCGTGCTGACGTGATTTTGTGCGGCCCTGCACCAAATTATAGTGTTAGGAAGGCACATGCCATCAACCCCCAATATTGTTAGGACATAGTTGACTATTTAACACAGAACACCTCATCTTCCTCAGCTTCCGCACGGAAGCGTGACATATCTTCCTCCTCCTGCTCTGATTCTGGCACCCCACTTAACACTCCGTCGGCAGCCATCACCAAAGTGCCATCATCCCAGGGCTCAGCGGTGTGGACATTTTTGTGTGTGTCTGCCTCACAAAAAGACCAAGACCCACGTAGGGACACCTACCTTATGAAGGCACATGATGAAAAAGCACATGCTGCAATGGGATGACCACCTGAGGAAAAGCAGCACACAAAAGCAAAGCCACACACCACAGTGGAAGATACCAGGCCACAATTATTTCTCAAAAAAGATGATACCCAAACTGTACCGTGATGTTGAAGGGCAAGTGGTGTCATCTCTGGCACACAGCGTTGGGTCAAGGCCAAAGTCAATCAGACCACGGATGCCGGGTCTGCAAAGCACAGTCAAGCCTGCCCGAAGACTAAGTCAGTCCCCACACACAGCATCTCTGCCTGCACGTCGTGTGACTGCCTGCCCCAAGACTAAGTCGGTCCCCACACAGCATCTCTGCCTGCAGGCCGCTTGACTGCCTTCTCCGCCACCACCAACAGGGTCCAGGACTCCAGGTGGATTCCTGAATTTTTAAGGCCGCTGCTAGCAGCGGCTGCTATAATACTTTTTCTGGTGCATGTACATGCCTGCCTAATTTTTCTGGCTGCACTGCGGCTGCAACAACAAAACAAAAGGCATGTACATGTGTCAATTCCCCTTCGTGATCATTACCTTGCCGCGGTGAAGGAGCTTGCGTATCACAATGAAGCTATGACCGGCTATATGAGTGTGTTGGGGGGCACACCTGACCCAAAAAGATAATAATGTCGTTGCTTCATTGTGGACAGACCAAATTCGATCAACTGGACACTCAGTCACTGTTGTTCTGTCATTGAGCTACCTCAGCCCGACCATATGGGCTGCACTCTCGCCATGGTGCGCACCAGTCCAGCACAGCCATCACTACACAAACAGCTGTTTGAGGTGCATTACACAGTGAGTTTGGTCTGTCAGTGTGAAGCAGTACACTAATTACACTCCCTGATACATGTATACACAGGCAAGATGTTTTCAAGCACTTTAGGCCTCCAATTTAGGAATGTGATTTCTGCCCTTTAGGGATTATAACCCTGCAAATCCGTAATTTTCCCCGGGACTTTTGGCGTATACCCCACTCTGCCATGCCCCCCTCCAGATGTTAGACTCCTTGAAACCTCTTTTCCATAACTTTTGTGGCCAGAATTAGTGTTTGTAGTTTTGAAAGTACACCTGCCCATTGAAGTCTATTGTGGTTCGCGATGTTTTTTGCGGAAGTTCGAAGGTTCGTGAACCAAAATCCGCGGGTTCACGACATCTCTAGTTAAATGCAATATTATGTGAAAACAAATGGTGGATGATGAGAAAGCCTCGCCCTTGGAGGGGTGGAGCTTGAACACAGGATGTTAAATAGGCGGTGGTGGGAGTAGTTTAATACACCCGATGAAGGGTGTAGAATGTACTCTAGCTTATGTTAACTTATTTCTATGTTAATGACCAGACACTTGAGGTCGTATCAAAGGGGTTAAATAAAAGGGGTTTATTTACAATTATACATATGTACAAGTTAGATCATACAAAGTATGTGTCTCACATAATGGCTCTATATACCCTATACACAGTCACACACTTTCATTAGCTGAGCCCCTTTCCATCTCACAGTCCATTGCAGCAGCATTCCAAGAGAGAGAGAGCCCGAGAGCTTCCCAAACAATGTCTTATATCTGGCTACCACAGGCATATGAGACCCCTCCTCTGTGTTATACCTCAATAGTTCCTGCCCCTAGCAGCTGGGGGAGGATAGGAACCTGTTGGGGTTGTTGTGGCAGTTGTCCACTTGCAGTTAGCACAGCCCTTCCCCATTCCGGATTAACCACCTGGTTGTAGAGAAGATTTGGTTTCAGTTGAAAGAGGACAGGTCCTTTACAGAAACTCTTGTGTTGCCAAACCAGATAACTCAGTTTCCTCTCAGCTTTCTCCTCAATGGCCATTTGCGGGGGCTGGGGTCAGAGTCTGAGGCCATTGTCTTTGCTGTGTTATTTACTGCTATGCAGATGTGTGTGGTTGTAAAAAGTCATTTATGACACACAGTCTTTGCACAAGGCCCCAGCTGATCAACTAGATTCACTATAAATCTCTCATAGCAACATAAATGTCCAGACATACTTTTCCATTAAGGCACACATGGAAATACACCGTTTATACTGATAAAATACAACATTCCCTCCTGTTGTGCCTAATGGACACACCCTCATGGCTGGGATCCGGAACATGTGCCTTTCAGCGGATAGCTTCTGTATGCTCAACACAGCTACATTGAGTCACAAAACAGTTCTTGCTGGACGCAAGCCACCGCTGGGCTGTATCAAATAACATTTACCCCCGGCAGTGTGACACAGTCCAAGGTTATTGGGAATCATTTCTCCTGTGGCCAGACCATCCTCGCTATGCAGGGGCCAACGAGCAGGAACCCAACATTCATTTCCACTCACACCTAATCGGTACATTGACATGACATTAATTGTAAGCGTGAATATACAACATCATACCATATATGCATCACCTGGATTTACCAGATCGCAATATCTTATCATGTGAATTACCCATAGTTGGTTCTGCAGGTTTATTGGCATCAATTTATACCTTTATTACAACGACACATCATACCCATGGATTATCCATTGCAACCTAATATATCTTTCAATGAGTTTGTTTGTGTATGTAGGTTGTGCACATGAAAATATAAGTTAAGAAAACTATCTATTGTACCATTGTAGTTCATGTGGTCTGCAAAACACATTTACATTTCAGTACCTACATTGTCTTGTTCTCAGTGGATTGGGCACAATATATATATTCATGGAACAAAAAGGTTTAGCTTCTAATCAATTATCAGTACTTTGATTCTACATCATTGGTTATATCATTGGTGTCTGGACATTACATTACCAGAGGTTACCCACCCCCACTGTATACTGAAAGGGTGGGCCTGATTATTAAAATAACTGGATAGAGGTTTTACCCACAAAGAATACGCCTGCTGTTCAGGCTTTATCCACCTTCCAAGCTTAATTTATCTTCTAACAAAAAACCATTGTTGGGGGTCATTTCCACTGGCTTCTTTGAAGCTATGGCCACTTCTTGTTAACCATTCAATTGTGTGAATTTACATACATTCTTTTTGGTTGTAGACTTCACCTCATCTCTGTGGGCTAAATACCCATTCACTTCCTTTGATGAGTCCTCCTACAATTTATCAGTGTCAATGAATCTATACCACACCCTACATAACAATGAGAATACTCTCTGTAGCCTTCCAACCTGGGAGAGGATTATTTTGGAAGGCATTTTAGTGTAGGAACCATCCCCCTTTCCTTATAAATCCAAATAAAAGAAAATAAATATCTCCGCTACTGCTGCGTGTTAATATCTCTGCGGCCCCCTGCACACTGCCAATCTGATTTGCAACTCCGATTTTCACTGGGCGCTGTCGACCTACGCAGAAAAACGCATACGAAAAAAAACTCGGCATGCAGTACCGACTCACAATCGCACGTAAAATCGCGTCCCAAAACTGCCAATCGGAATTGCATGTAGTGTGCAAGAGCTCGCAGGAAAATATAACATATCTGACAATACCTCCCACAAGAGAACAAACTCTTTTTAATCTTAAATACTGTAAATTGATCATACACCTATAGATTTCCACCCAATGTTTCAAAACGATAAATTCCTTTAGGAAAATAATCGATTCAGAATAACTCGATTCCTACCAACCACTGCACATCAATTCCCAATAGATTCCAGCCCGGGAATCTATTACTAATCGATCGTATTGCAGAGTTGCCCAATGCAGTGCAAGGTTATTGGCCATTAATTTGCCAAAGTTGTTGCTCCTGATTGGTTTTAACTTTCCCACCTGTCTGATCGATCAATCGCCAAAATTGATCGATCTGACATTTGGGGAATCGATTCCTAGCAGCTGAATCTGCAAGGAAATAACTGAGAAAATCGATGAGTGTATGGCAACCCTTTCCATTACTTTCCTTGATTGTAGATTAAATTATAAACTTAAGAGGTTTATTCGTAACAGTACAATTGCATTTGAGTACTCCTTATGAACATATAACTAGGCAAACAGCCTCCATAGCTGTGTTTACTCTTGCCTTCAATATCTTGTATATATCCCCCCCTTTGGTACCTCAAAGCATAGGTACCACTTTGTCAAGACTTCTATGTAAAGAGAAAACCCACAAAAGTGAAAAAATGAAAACAAAACAAAAAAAAAATGGTGTTTGGGGAAGCAACAAAAATCCCCACAACTGAAAAGCAAAAAATATATTGTGAAAATAAAATTATCAAATTATCCAAAAACTGAACAGGGAGAGTAAAAAAAAAATTACAACCCTTTGGTTGTTCTTAATCACACCAACAAACAAACACATAGAAACAGGCCTATTTCAGGACACACACATAAGTTAGTTACACACAGGTCTGTACAATTAGTACATTGACACAGAGATGCTGATATCCTTTGGAGTTCATTGTCTTCAGTAGTGGGCCATCTGTGTCAATAGAAACAAGAAATACAAGAAACAACAACAATACAGTACAAGTTAACTGTTAACCACCTTTACTTCAGTTTCACTCATTAAACCTTCTATTGTTTAATTGTTTGCAAACAATTAGGATTTTAACTCATGAGCTCATGGTATTTTCTGCAGACTAATTGTTAACCTCTATATTTTAGCATGGGTGCACCCTGGTCCTAACCAAATTCCATGTAGACGCCCTTGGCTAAAGAGGAGAGAAAAAAAAAAAAAAAACACACTACATGAATACAACATAATCAAATGTTAGATGGGTTGACTTTTTTTAAACCACATACATTTTTCCTTTCAGGGATATCTGAAAAACAAAGCATAATTATGTTAATATCCTCCCATTAAGACACCATTGTTCACAATCTGCTAGGTTACCCCTATAGTGCAAACCTGTTGAGACAACAGATTGTATTTCATTTGTCATACATTATTATACATTAATTTTTGAACATTCTGCCATATATCCCAAGAAAAAAGGAATTGCAATGTTTGACAAACTACAGAATAGCCAATATGGCATACTGGCTAGTGGGGAATAAATTGGAATGTTTGGCCAATGTCCTTGCTGTGCACTGGCACTGTATGCAAAACTAGAATATTGTTTAGGTTTCGCTTGCTGGCCATGATTTCCGTTTCCAGTTTCCAGCTTATCTGGGCCCTGAAATGCATCAATGTTCTCATGTTTTTCATGAGTTTGAGGGGAGATGGTGCTTACACAATTGGAGATATTGCTGGTGTGTCTATTCTTAACTTTGTGGTTTCTGCAATATCGTTTTATGTGGCCAGATCTATGACATCTGTAACATCGGAAAATGTTTCTCTGTGTACCTTTATATGCCACAGATACATTGGATGTCTCTCCCTCATTGCCCTCCTCACAACAATCCCTCAGTATATTAATAAATTGTTGATACGTGATGGCATTTTTAAGAGCAAGTTTAACTGGGCGGCTTACCATACACTTATTTGCCATCGAATATAACAACTCCCCATCATCAGATGATATATCTTGGCAATTATGTACCACTCTATACATTGAAATGTACTCATGACAAAATATTACAGGATCCATTCCATTCATGAATCTCATGCTTGCCAATGCTTGCCCGCCTCTTTCATCACGGCTTCCCAATACACGCTGTACTTCCTGTCTCCTACTTCCTGCATCTGCTACACAACCACCATTTTCCAGAACTATGCGAGTGGCTAAGGGCCCAGGCAACCAGGCCCGTAAAAGTGCACATGCATCTTCATCATTTAGACTGTACTGACATACCACTGCCTCAAATTGATTAGACAACCTCACAGGTGATTCTAGGGAATCAAAATCGCCCAGAATCTGACATAAGCGCAGTTTGTCCTGAACTGTTAGCACAGTAGGACTGGACACATCTGCTAGTTGTACCCCACTGCAGGTACTGTCATCAGTAATAGTGCAGACATTTGCAGAATCACAAGTTTTTGCTTTTTGTTCACATATTGACAATATGTAATTTTCCTTCTGTATCAACACTGAGTTGGTATGTAACAGTTCTCTTTTTAAAGAGGCAACCAGCTCTTGCATCTGGGTTAATTTATCATTGAGTAAGTGAATTAAGGTTTCATTTGAGGCGCATTTGACCTTGTGCTGTTCTATTTGTTTCTCCAATTCACTATTCCTTTCCTTCCAATCATCTGCCTCTAATTTTAACGCCTGCAAATCAGCTCTCGATGAATCTGCCATAACCACCAAATTATCTTTAAACTTATCCAGGTCCTTTCTGATTTGCTGTCTGTCTGCAGCCCAATCTCTCGCTCTCTGCTCTGATATGACCCTCATCCTAAGTAAAATTGAAATTTCATTTGCAAGCTTTATCCTCTGTACTTTCTTTCCAAAATATGTCTGCTGCAATCCATTATTACATTTCTCACATTTTTCTACCAATGAAGCAAACTGTTGCTCCTGGGATTCATTTGCAGATGTATTCACATCAACCGTGGCATTGTCCCTAACATACTTCTGTGCAAGCTCCATTTTCACCAAACTGTACACAAGCTTCAATGACCAACACAAAAGCTATTGTCCTCATAATACACTCACATTCACTTCTAACTGCCTTCAGATTATGTGATCTACACTCACAATGGCTGACCAAACTATATACACAAATACAGCAACAACAGGAGATGAAGCTTTTACTGCCTCTCACAGACCATTCATATTCAATCCACACAATTCCTGAAACCTATTGTTTCCTATAGCATACCTATATGCTTTCAACAAACTATTTTCCTAGCAGTTAACTCGTCATACATACAACTAAACATCACAAACTGCAACCAAAATACATACATGCATTGATATAACAGAAACAAAATACCTTATCGCCTCTCGAATGCTTGCATCGCGTCCCGGTTCCACGCTGGAGTCTTCCGTTAGGTCCTTCCTCGTAATTGTACGCTCTCTGGAACTAATAGCTAGAGTAATTTCTGTTATGGGGTTCTATGTGGATTTACTAATTATCCACACGCTATCTGGGGTGCCAAATGTAGAATGTACTCTAGCTTATGTTAACTTATTTCTATGTTAATGACCAGACACTTGAGGTCGTATCAAAGGGGTTAAATAAAAGGGGTTTATTTACAATTATACATATGTACAAGTTAGATCATACAAAGTATGTGTCTCACATAATGGCTCTATATACCCTATACACAGTCACACACTTTCATTAGCTGAGCCCCTTTCCATCTCACAGTCCATTGCAGCAGCATTCCAAGAGAGAGAGAGCCCGAGAGCTTCCCAAACAATGTCTTATATCTGGCTACCACAGGCATATGAGACCCCTCCTCTGTGTTATACCTCAATAGTTCCTGCCCCTAGCAGCTGGGGGAGGATAGGAACCTGTTGGGGTTGTTGTGGCAGTTGTCCACTTGCAGTTAGCACAGCCCTTCCCCATTCCGGATTAACCACCTGGTTGTAGAGAAGATTTGGTTTCAGTTGAAAGAGGACAGGTCCTTTACAGAAACTCTTGTGTTGCCAAACCAGATAACTCAGTTTCCTCTCAGCTTTCTCCTCAATGGCCATTTGCGGGGGCTGGGGTCAGAGTCTGAGGCCATTGTCTTTGCTGTGTTATTTACTGCTATGCAGATGTGTGTGGTTGTAAAAAGTCATTTATGACACACAGTCTTTGCACAAGGCCCCAGCTGATCAACTAGATTCACTATAAATCTCTCATAGCAACATAAATGTCCAGACATACTTTTCCATTAAGGCACACATGGAAATACACCGTTTATACTGATAAAATACAACAAAGGGCGCAGCCCATAACATGTAGTGTATGCCGACATTGCAATAAACCATCATCATCACATGTAGTACGGATAAGAGAAGTCATTTCCAGTAATATTAATTATCAGTCAGAGGCTTTATCATAGCTTTCTAACTCTGATGTATACCTACCACTTTGTACTGATCCTATTTGTATTTGAACAGGCGTTGCGTTGATTGCTAGGGATGCAATGATGTGTGCTCTGACATGTGAGATTGCAGAGTCTTTGATCGTGGAACGCCCTATATATCTGGTGTTTTACCACCTTTTCACAATACATAAAGATGCTGTTCCTGGTGTACAATAAGAAAACAGACCCATTCTTATTTTGGATAGGATCCCTGTCTGAAAGATTGAGAGACTAGCTGGATGTGCATATTTGGCTGTTATTTTTTCACCAAATCAAGGACACTAAGCACATTTTCCATTTGAAGGACAATAATATATTTTAAATACATTTTAGGGGGCTACTCTAGATGTGCACTATTTGCTTTCTAGACTTTTGCACAGTGAAGTCTTGCATTAAGTTAAATCTCCTATAGATGATTTGCCCAAATAAGATGCATCGCTGGAGGCTACATTTTTTTTTCTTTATTGCCAAATTTTACACAATGTAGTAAGAGGAGCACAATATATACATATATATTTTTTTTCATTCAATTTAAAGACACGTTGACCTTATTTTATGCAGGTGAGGTATTGGGCCTCACAATTACACACGTTAATGCTTCTGTAGTCACCTAAGCATTGCACAAGTGGAAAGATATATACAGCCATAAGTGCAAGCTGTTGAACTTTTGGACTCCTGGGTGGCTGCTACAATCTGTTCCAATGAATTCAATAGGGCAATGGTGAATGCACAAGCACATTTCAGTATACATCACCAATAATTAGAATTCTAGGTGGCACATTTAAACACTGAACTCCTATTTTTCCATAATTATGGACCAATAGAATGTTCAGATGGGAAATTCATATATTTAGTTGTAAAATAGTGCATAATAATCCAGCAATTGGTGTTTCTTATTCTGCTTTCCTGTCTCGAAACATTGCTGTAATCTGGCCATTTTTATATTATGTACAATTGAATAAAAGGAACGTTACATTTTGAAGCTTATACAGGATACAGTTCCTTCATCAATAAATACATGGGTCCATATGCAATTAACTTTTTCACCTGAGTTATCTCCTAGGGGATAATTTTCATCTTCTCTTTAAACGAACTTTTTAGCATTTTACAATTGAAAAAATACCCAAAAGTTGGTGGAAAATTACTATTGCATTTATTTTGAGTATTTTCTGGCTTGCTGGTGGCTTGAATGGCATTTTAAGAGACGTTGTAAAACTATCACCTAGGAGAAAACTCAAGAAAAAGTAAATTGCATGTGGGCCATAGTGCCTAAACAAATGAATCAAAGACCCGATAACTGCATACCACGAGACATGGGCCAAAAGATGTTCAGACTGCTGCTGCTCCAGGGGTTTTGCATTGTTTTTGATAGCATTGCTTTTTTTTTTGCTGTGAATTGCAGGCTTCAGTTTCTTCCTTAGCATTGTGCAGCATGCTGCATAAAAAAACTTAACTACAGCATGAAGTGTAATCCCACATCAGAGCATCTGTGTTTGACCTTGGCACTTATTAGATAAATTGCTGCACTGCGCATGTCTGAATTACCCAGAAATCATTGCTATTACACTGTATTGCATTAGCTTCTATAGTTGTTACCATATCATTTTCAAATTGCCTTAACTTTTGATTTACTCTTGTAAATTCTTCCTCGATTGCATCAATTTTCTCAAAGTACTGGCATGATCATGCACTGAACTTACGAAGGACATTTTTATAGGAGTCTAGTTTAATAATTTTGTACAATACATTTTCTTTTTCAATCAACCAGCTGTTTTTTCATTCTACCTTCCTGAAAGGAAAAATCTTAACAGAACATTACTTTGCTTTATTTAAAAACTATAGATTTTTGTTTTCACTGCAAAATAATAAGTGACAATTTTTGATGATCACAGATCATGAATGCGCATAAGAATAGAACAGAACACTGAATATAGTCTTAACAGTATTTAGTCTGTGCTAATGCAGTTTCTGTAAGGCTTATGTTTCAAAGTGTAGAGTGTACTAATTTGCTCTTTTCTATTAGCTAGGTTTTCTGCAGTGTTCTGCTTTCAGGTTTTATATAGTACTATGTGTCTATAGTGTGCGTCTGCTATTTAGCAATTTTTTTTCCTTTGCTTTATAGTTGCCACCATCTCCGCAATTCACTTTCTTACTGGCGGAATCTAAGATATTGACCTACTTTCTACTTTCTTTGTAAGGTATGCATTAGAAAAAAATCTTGTGTAAGTAACATCATTAAAATTGTTAAAGTATAGTTAACATTAGCAAATTTTAATAGAAAATTGTTGTAAATTATATCTCAATGCTCATTGAGACTGATTGTAATTTAGCGTTATTAAAAGTGTCTTTTCTTATTAATTTTAAGCCAGCTATGAATTTCCAAAGCTTACTATGGAATCACACTGCTTAAATGAGGCTTTAGGCAAGATAGCAGTTTTGCCCAACACTGATGATTACCTGGCTTTTTTTGTAAGATTTGGTGGGGCCTAGCACCCGCCAGATCCCTAGACTCTCCCCAGGCCCTAGGAAACTGCCTAGAATTGCCTTGCGGATGATCTGGCCATGGCTTAGGAATCCTAGAATATGTACTTTCTTTATGGGGGATGGACTACCTACAAAATTTCCATCTAGCTGCATGAAGAGAGGGAGCTAACTGTATAAATTGCCTGGACTAATCCATTGACTGTCAGCACATATGGACATTTTTCAATATCCTAGCCTCTATTCTGAACAATGTTAAAAAATTGTGTTTACATAAACCTTTCACTTACTTACACAAGGGCAAGTTAACAAAAAACACTTGTCATTAAACCTTGTATTGTAGGCGGCTGAACTGTAATTGTATGCGGCCTGGTGTTCAAATTATTATATCTGTCCAAAGAGTGATACAATGAATTTTCATGAAATATTTGCCTTTAACTTACCAAAATGTGTCAATCAAGGGTATAGTATACTGTACATTTTTAGTATAGTAAAAGTTTCAAATACAAAATCATGTACAAAATAAATGTAATTTTAATTTCCCTCTCTGCCAAGCCACATTTCCCTTCAGTTTTGTGCATAAAACGTGTAGTTTGTTAAATGCATATTTTCACATTACAATTCCCGCTTATGTGCATATTTTCGCATCTAGGTTTCCAGAGCATACACAAATGTCCATATGAATACAAATTTGAATACATAAAAAAAAAACGCATGCAAAAAAATAGTTCTCTGTCTGCCATAGAAGTTCTGGACAAGCCTGACCTGAAGGAGTCAGGCTCATCCATACCACCAGGGAGGCTATCTTTTTTAGTTATAGTGAAAATTAATTTTAAAGTTTCATTACTGATGTGTTTTTATCAATTCAGCTTACACCTGTATGTACACTGCTCAAAAAATAAATAAATAAAGGGAAGATGAAAAGAAGAGTAGAAGACATCCTAGATCTTTGTACTTTTACATAGTTAAATGTGCTGACAACAAAATCACACAAAAATTATCAATGGAAATTAAATTTATTAACCCATGGAAGTTTGGATTTGGAGTCACAAAAACACTACAGGATGATCTAACTTTGATGTAATGTCCTTCAAACAAGACGAAATGAGGCTCAGTAATATGTGTGGTCTCCACATGCCTGTATAACCTCCCTACAAGCCATGCCTTCCGAGGAAAATAACAGACACTATCAAAACATGTCAGGGCGTCACGTGCCTGAGTGCCTGCCTGGTCTCTGCTACAACAGCCGCATGCATTCCAAGCCAGCAGCTATATCAGATACCAGTACCCTGCAGACGTTCTTCTGTATGTTGTGGATCCATTGTTTGGACTGAGCCATTTGCACCACAATGGTGAGCAACACGATACAACCAGTATATCTCCTCTCATGTATGATGTTTACCTGCGATTTGGAAAACCATTGAGAGAGGCTTGAATCATAATGCTGTTGATCATCCTGTGCTCCTCTATAATATGGAACTTTTGCTGTTTACAACACTGACATCGCTCTGTTGCTGCATCTGTATTTACCACGCTATTCTGCACTAGCTCTAACAAAAACTTTCTGCTGCTTTGGCTGGGAACCTTAACTGAACGGGGGTAAAGAGTTTCAATTACCTGGGCACAGGACTGCTGCAGGGGGCTGGTAATAGCCCCAGGTAAGTGAAACTCTTTACCCCCCGTTCAGTTGAGGTTCCCTTTAACCTCTCTGCATAGACTTGCTGTTTGAACTGCTGTATATGTGAGTACCATAAGTTTCCTTTGATCAGGTCCGAGCCTGGGCGGGTGCTGCGGGTGCATTGCACCCAGGCGCCTGTCTCTGACAGGCACCGCCCGGCTGCCGCTCACCCCCTCAGGCCGCGGCTCCCTCCCTCCCTGTGGCCGCCGTTACCTCCCTCCCTGTGGCTGCCGCGTCACTCAGACCTCGATCAGGCGGCGACCAATCGTGCGGGCGCTAGGACCTAGCACACCCCACTGATTTGCGTAAATGACATCACTTCCGCATATAGAGCGTTTGTATCTGGCGCCCGCTCGTACTGGTCGGGTCGCCTCTGATCCTGAGGTCTGCAAGGTGAGGGGGGAGCGGCAGCGGCTAGAGGGGGGGGGCTCCCTGTCACTCACTGCCTAAAGGGGCTCCCTGTCACTCATTGCCTAAAGGGCTCCCTGTCACTCACTGCCTAAAGGGGCTCCCTGTCACTCACTGCCTAAAGGGGCTCCCTGTCACTGACTGCCTAAAGGGGCTCCCTGTCACTGACTGCCTAAAGGGGCTCCCTGTCACTCACTGCCTAAAGGGGCTCCCTGTCACTCACTGCCTAAAGGAGCTCCCTGTCACTCACTGCCTAAAGGGGCTCCCTGTCACTCACTGCCTAAGGGGCTCCCTGTCACTCACTGCCTAAGGGGCTCCCTGTCACTCACTGCCTAAAGGGCTTTCTGTCACTCACTGCCTAAAGGGGCTCCCTGTCACTCACTGCCTAAAGGGGGTCCAGGCTGGCTACATATACTGGGGACACTGGCTGTTTGTCATTATGTGCATTTACTGGTGAAAAGCTGTCTCTTATTATGTGCATTTACTGGTGAAAAGCTGTCTCTTATTATGTGCATTTACTGGTGAAAAGCTGTCTCTTATTATGTGCATTTACTGGTGAAAAGTGGTCTCTTATTATGTGCATTTACTGGTGAAAAGCGGTCTCTTATTATGTGCATTTACTGGTGAAAAGCGGTCTCTTATTATGTGCATTTACTGGTGAAAAGCGGTCTCTTATTATGTGCATTTACTGGTGAAAAGCGGTCTCTTATTATGTGCATTTACTGGGGAAAAGCTGTCTGTCATTACGTGCATTTACTGGTGAAAAGCTGTCTCTTATGTGCATTTAGTGGGGAAATTTTGTCAGTAAAAATAATCTTTTGTCAGTAAATTTTTAGGTATTTGTCAGTAAAAAATAACGTCACGCTTGGGCTTGGCGGGAGGAGGAGCCGACGACAGTGAGCGAGAGTAGGGTGGCCGCAGGCAGCCATAAATACGCAGTGTGTGACTGCGTCGCACTCACAGAGCCTCTCAACCTGAGTCAGTCCAGAGACTAGCAGACTGGCAGGAAGCCAAAGCCAGCCAGGAGCAAGCCCATGGAAGAGGGGTAGGAATGGGGTATCACATGCATGCGTAAAGAGGTGGCAGGTGTGGGTGTGATTATGCAGGACATGGGTGTGGTTATGTGGTTTGGCGCAGTTAATTTAACCACTCCCATAGGCGCCAGAGAAAATCTTGCACCCAGGTGCCAGGCACCCCAGGCTCACCCCTGCCTTTGATACATTGTCTTTATGGATCTACACCAGAGGAGACTATCTGTCTTTACTCTGCTGGAACTGCTGAGGCCCATTGTATATGGCATTACTAATAAGACTCCATTTGTAGCCAATTCTGGCTATATCAAGTGTTTGGAGGGAGAAATTTCAGTCTCAGTGTGTGTATGCATGGTGGGTTACAGATTGTGGGGGATATGGGAAGTGGTCCTGGAGTTTAGGGAGCTTTTTAAGCTTTTTAATTAATGTAGTTTTTTGCAATAAAGTTTATATATTTCTAAATTAAAACTATTGGTACTGTATATTATTGGTATGTACCCCCCCTCCATGTTTTCTTTACCTTCCTACTATGTTTGATATAACCTCCCTACAATGCCTGGGCATTCTCCTGATGAGGTTATGGATGGTCTCCTGAGGAATTTCCTCCCAGACCTGGACTAAAGCATCCACCTACTCCTTGACAGTCAGTGGTGCAACGTGCCATTGGTGGATGGAGCAAGACATGATGTCCCAGATGTGCTCAATTGGATTCAGGTCTGGGGAACGGGTGGGCCAGTGCATAGCATCAATGCCTTCGTCTTGCAGGAACTGTTGACACACTCAAACCACATGAGGTCTAGCATTGCCTTGCATTAGGAGGCCCAGGGCAAACTGCACCAGCATGTGATATCACAAGAGGTCTGAGGATCTCATATTGGTACCTAATGGCAGTCAGGCTACCTCTGGAGAGCACATGGAAGCTGTGTGCCCCCCCCCCCAAAAAAAAATACCACCCCACCCCATTACTGACCCACTGCCAAACCGGCCATGCTGGAGGATGTTGCAGGCTGCAGAATGTTCTCCACTGTGTCTCTAGACTCTGTCATATGTGCTCAATGAGAACCTGCTTTCATCTGTGAAGAGCACAGGGCACCAGTGTCAAATCTTGGTATTCTCTGGCAAATGTCAAACGGGCTTTATGGTGTTGAGCTGTATCCCAATCCCCACCTATGGATGTCAGGCCCTCATACCACCCTCATGGAGTCTGTTTCTGACCGTTTGAGCAGAAACATGCACATTTGTGGCCCACTGGAGGTCATTTTGAAGGGCTCTGGCAGTGTTCCTCCTGGTCCTCCTTGCACAAAAATGGATGTAGCCGGCCTAGTGCTAGGCTGTTGCCCTCCTACGACCTCTTACCCATTTCCTGATGTACTGGCCTGTCTCCGGGTAGCGCATCCATGCTCTGTACACTACACTGACAGACACAGAAAACCTTCTTGCCACAGCTCGCATTGATGGGCCATCCTTGATGAGCTGCACTACCTGAGCCACTTGTGTAGGTTGGAGACTCTGTCTCTTGCTACCACTAGACTGAAAGCACTGCCAGCATTCAAAAGTGATCAAAACATCAGCCAGAAAGCATAGGAACTGAGAAGTTGTCTGTGGTCTGGTCACAACCTGCAGAGCCACTCCTTTATTGGGGACTTCTTGCTAATTGCCTATAATGTCCACCTGGTGTCTATTCCATTTGCACAGCAGCTTGTGAAGTTGATTGTCAATCAGTGTTGCTATCTAAGTGGACAGTTTGATTTCACAGAAGTTTGACTGACTTGCAGTGACATTCGGTTGTTTAAGTGTTCCCATTATTCTTTTGAGCAATGTATTTCACTGTATTAGTGGCAATTATGGTACATTGGGGTGTATTCATTAAGGGCTCTTTCACTGTGCGAGGTTTAAAGTCGCACGTTAGAAAATGTTTTAACGTGGACTAACGCACAGCAACACTAAGTCTGTGCAACATTCACAGTGCACACGTTACGTTTGTGTGTAACGTGTAGCATTATTAGAAAGTGCTGCATGCTGTGCGTGAGACACGTTATTAGCTACGTTGGACTGTTTGCACATGCTCAGTACTAACTTGGAAGCATACTTTTCATTGCTTGTATGCAACAATAACAGGGCATTAAGTTACGTTGCAACTTTTTTGGGACGTTGCATTGTAAGCTTGCGGTGCGACTTTAACGTCCCAATGTGAAAGTAGCCTATATCATGGTAAAATTGCATTTCTCAGGCAGTGTACTACAATTTTATTGGTACTTAGAACAGTTATGTAGCACGTGTTGTGCAATAAGTGCTACCCAGCAATTTAGCTAATATGCTCTATTGGATGATAATGGCCTCAATTCTGGTAGCTATGTGAGTTAAATATTTTTTTGTAGGTAAAATACCTCATGAGGTAACGTATTTTTAGGAATATAAGACACTTTTTCTCCCCAAAAAATGGGGAGAAAAAGTCCCTGCGTCTTATATTCCAAAGACAGGGAATCCCCGACTTAAAAACGCCCGCCGATACGAACCGCCGACCCGCCGCAATGTTGGGGACTCCCTGCCTTGTCCCCCTGTGTGGTCTGTGTGTCCCCCACTGCATTTCTCTGCTCCCCGAGTAGCAATAACTGCAGAGCGACTCACCTCCCTATTGATTCCAGCGCTGGGTGGTCCTCTCTGCCTCCATCATGTCAGCGCCACCCCTGTAAAAGAATATGGTAGTTAGCGGGCAGAGGGACTCACCTTCCCTCAGCGGCGGTGACCTGCAGACATCTTGCGTACCGCACGGCTTCCCCTAGAGCCGGCTCCTGTTAATGGCTCATTGGCTCCTGTTGAGTCGACTCATTTGACTCATTAACAGGAGCCGTGGCTTCCCCTAGTGCCGGCTCCTGTGATTGATCGGCTCCTGTTAATGAGTCAAATGAGTTGACTCATTTGACTCATTAACAGGAGCCTATGAGCCATTAACAGGAGCCGGCACTAGGGGAAGCCGTGCGGTACGCAAGATGTCTGCAGATTGCCGCCGCTGGAGAAAGGTGAGTCCCTCTGCCCGCTAACTACTGTATTCTTTTACAGGGGTAGCGCTGACATGCTGGAGGCGGAGAGGACCACCCATTGCTGGAATCAATAAGGAGGTGAGTCGCTCTGCAGTTATTGCTCTGCAGCAGAGACATGGTGGGGGGGGGAGCAGAGACATGGGGGAGGGGACACAGAGAGGAGGACAGGAAGGAACAGGGACTGGAGGACAACACAGGGGCTGAAGGGGGCACAGAGAGGAGGACAGGGAGGGACAGGGACTGGAGGACAACACAGGGGCTGAAGGGGGCACGGGCACACACAAAGGGGAGCAGGAGGGGACACAGACACACACAGGATGGGATACAAGTACTGGAGGACCACACAGATTGGCTTAAAGGGACACAGACACAGGGGGCAGGAGGGGACACAGGCACACAAACAGTAGGACAGGTGTGGAAACAGGGGGACTGGAGGACACACACACAGGACAGGAGGGGACACATGGGGTCAGGAGGATCACACAGGGGGGCAGGAGGGGACACATGGACAAACACAGGAAGACAAGAGGGGACACATAGTGAACATAGGACAATGGAGGGGGAACATGTACAAGACGCTCCTAGAGCATGGATGCACCAGGTTTAGTATATTTTTTTCCCTGATTTTTGCCCTTTAAACCTAGGTGAGTCTTATATTCCGGAGCGTCTTATATTCCGAAAAATACGGTATTTTCCTCTTTTTTTTTAGCAATTCTGAAAGATTTTTCTCCATTTCCGAACATAAGGTAGAACATGAGGTAAAACATTTTAGTAAATGCATAAAGTGAGGTAAAGCATGCAGTATTTCAGAGGCAAGCATGCAGTATATAAATAATAGTAGTTTTTAGTTGTCTTCCATAAGTTAGGATAGGCTTTGGAAGATTTCTTTTTTTTGAGAGGGGCGGGAAGGTGTATTTGATTATATACAGTAGCTTTATAGGCATTCCTTATAAAAAAAATCTAGTAAATATTTGGAGTTTTATTTCTACTATTCTTTTCTATTACACAGCCTGAATAGGAATGACACTAAAACAGTAATAGGAACTCCACTAAAAACTGCAAAATGCATACAAATTGACTTTACCTCCAGGTACAGGCAGGTCTTAACCACTTCCCGACCGCCCTATTGACAAATGGCGGCCGGGAAGTGGACCCCGCAAGGACCGCCGTATTGACAAATGGTCCTTGTAGGGGCATGGGCGGAGCGATCGCGTCATCAGTGACGCGATCATCCGCCTCCGCCTGGCGCCGCTCACCCGCCGCAATATCCCGCCGGCCATACGGAAGCGCCGGCGGGATGTTAACCCGACGATCACTGCATACAAAGTGTATAATACACTTTGTAATGTTTACAAAGTGTATTATACAGGCTGCCTCCTGCCCTGGTGGTCCCAGTGTCCGAGGGACCACCAGGGCAGGCTGCAGCCACCCTAGTCTGCACCAAGCACACTGATTTCCCCCCCCTGCCCCAGATCGCCCACAGCACCCATCAGACCCCCCCCTGCCCACCCCCCAGACCCCTGTTTGCACCCAATCACCCCCCTAATCACCCATCAATCACTCCCTGTCACTATCTATCAACGCTATTTTTTTTTATCCCCCCTGCCCCCTGCTCCCTCCTGATCACCCCCCCACCCCTCAGATTCTCCCCAGACCCCCCCCCCCAGACCCCCCCCCCCATGTACTGTATGCATCTATCCCCCCTGATCACCTGTCAATCACCTGTCAATCACCTGTCAATCACCCGTCAATCACCCCCTGTCACTGCCACCCATCAATCAGCCCCTAGCCTGCCCCTTGCGGGCAATCTGATCACCCACCCACACCAATAGATCGCCCGCAGATCCGACATCAGATCACCACCCAAGCGCAGTGTTTACATCTATTCTCTCCTCTAAACACCCACTAATTACCCATCAATCACCCATCAATCACCCCCTATCACCACCTGTCACTGTTACCCATCAGATCAGACCCTAATCTGCCCCTTGCAGGCACCCAATCACCCGCCTACATGCTCAGATTGCCCTCAGACCCCCCCTTATCAATTCGCCACGGCATTATTTACATCTGTCCTTCCCTGTAATAACCCACTGATCACCTGTCAATCACCTGTCAATCACCCATCAATCACCCCCTGTCACTGCCACCCATCAATCACCCCCTTTCACTGCCACCCATCAATCAGCCCCTAACCTGCCCCTTGCGGGCAAACTGATCACCCACCCACACCAATAGATCGCCCGCAGATCCGACATCAGATCACCTCCCAAGCGCAGTGTTTACATCTATTCTCTACCCTAGACACCCACTAATTACCCATCAATCACCCCCTATCACCACCTGTCACTGTTACCCATCAGATCAGACCCTAATCTGCCCCTTGCGGGCACCCAATCACCCGCCTACACGCTCAGATTGCCCTCAGACCCCCCTTATCAATTCGCCAGTGCAATATTTACATCTGTTCTCCCCTGTAATAACCCACTGATTACCTGTCAATCACCTGTCAATCACCTATCAATCACCCATCAATCACCCCCTGTCACTGCCACCCATCAATCACCCCCTGTCACTGCCACCCATCAATCACCCGCTGTCACTGCCACCCATCAATCAGCCCCTAACCTGCCCCTTGCGGGCAATCTGATCACCCACCCACACCAATAGATCGCCCGCAGATCCGACGTCCAATCACGTGCAGTGTTTACATCTGTTCTCTACCCTAAACACCCACTAATTACCCATCAATCACCCCCTGTCACTGCTACCTATCAGATTAGACCCCTATCTGCCCCTAGGGCACTCAATCACCCGCCCACACCCTCAGAATGCCCTCAGACCCCAGCCCTGATCACCTCGCCAGTGCATTGCTTGCATCTATTCCCCCCTCTAATCACACCTTGAGACACCCATCAATCACCTCCTGTCACCCCCTAGCACACCTACCCATCAGATCAGGCCCTAATTTGCCCCGTGTGGGCTCCTGATCACTCGGCCAAACCCTCAGATCCCCCTCAGACCCCCTTCCGATCACCTCCCCAGTGCATTGATTGCATCTATTTTCCCCTCTAACCACCCCCTGAGACACCCATCAATCACCTCCTGTCACCCCCCTAGCACTCCTATCCATCAGATCAGGCCCAATACAACCTGTCATCTAAAAGGCCACCCTGCTTATGACCGGTTCCACAAAATTCGCCCCCTCATAGACCACCTGTCATCAAAATTTGCAGATGCTTATACCCCTGAACAGTCATTTTGAGACATTTGGTTTCCAGACTACTCACGGTTTTGGGCCCGTAAAATGCCAGGGCGGTATAGGAACCCCATAAGTGACCCCATTTTAGAAAAAAAGACACCCCAAGGTATTTAGTTAGGTGTATGACGAGTTCATAGAAGATTTTATTTTTTGTCAACAGTTAGCGGAAATTGATTTTTATTGTTTTTTTTTCACAAAGTGTCACTTTTCACTAACTTGTGACAAAAAAAAAATCTTCTATGAACTCGCCATACACCTAACGGAATACCTTGGGGTGTCTTCTTTCTAAAATGGGGTCACTTGTGGGGTTCCTATACTGCCCTGGCATTTTAGGGGCCCTAAAACCGTGAGGAGTAGTCTAAAAAACAAATGCCTCAAAATGACCTGTGAATAGGACGTTGGGCCCCTTAGTGCACCTAGGCTGCAAAAAAGTGTCACACATGTGGTACCGCCGTACTCAGGAAAAGTAGTATAATGTGTTTTGGGGTGTATTTTTACACATACCCATGCTGGGTGGGAGAAATTTCTATGTAAATGGACAATTGTGTGTAAAAAAAATCAAACAATTGTCATTTACAGAGATATTTCTCCCACTTAGCATGGATATGTGTAAAAATACACCCCAAAACACATTATACTACTTTTCCTGAGTACGGCGGTACCACATGTGTGGCACTTTTTTACACCCTAAGTACGCTAAGGGGCCCAAAGTCCAATGAGTACCTTTAGGATTTCACAGGTCATTTTGCGACATTTGGTTTCAAGACTACTCCTCACGGTTTAGGGCCCCTAAAATGCCAGGGCAGTATAGGAACCCCACAAATGACCCCATTCTAGAAAGAAGACACCCAAAGGTATTCCGTACGGAGTATGGTGAGTTCATAGAAGATTTTTTTTTGTCACAAGTTAGCGGAAAATTACACTTTGTGAAAAAAAACAATTAAAATCATTTTCCGCTAACTTGTGACAAAAAAATAAAAACTTCTGTGAACTCACCATACTCCTAACGGAATACCTTGGGGTGTCTTCTTTCTAAAATGGGGTCATTAGTGGGGTTCCTATACTGCCCTGGCATTTTAGGGGCCCTAAACCGTGAGGAGTAGTCTTGAAACAAAAATGACCTGTGAAATCCTAAAGGTACTCATTGGACTTTGGGCCCCTTAGTGCAGTTAGGGTGCAAAAAGTGCCACACATGTGGTATCGGCGTACTCAGGAGAAGTAGTACAATGTGTTTTGAGGTGTATTTTTACACATACCCATGCTGGGTGGGAGAAATACCTCTGTAAATGACAATCTTTTGATTTTTTTACACACAATTGTCCATTTACAGAGTTATTTCTCCCACCCAGCATGGGTATGTGTAAAAATACACCCCAAAACACACTGTACTACTTCTCCCGAGTACGGCGATACCACATGTGTGGCACTTTTTTGCACCCTAACTGCGCTAAGGGGCCCAAAGTCCAATGAGTACCTTTAGGATTTCACAGGCCATTTTGAGAAATTTTGTTTCAAGACTACTCCTCACGGTTTAGGGCCCCTAAAATGCCAGGACAGTATAGGAACCCCACAAATGACTCCATTTTAGAAAGAAGACACCCCAAGGTATTCTGTTAGTACTACGGTGAGTTCATAGAAGATTTTATTTTTTTTCACAAGTTAGCGGAAATTGATTTTTATTGTTTTTTTTCACAAAGTGTCATTTTCCGCTAACTTGTGACAAAAAATAAAATATTCTATGAACTCACCGTACTACTAACTGAATACCTTGTGGTGTCTTCTTTCTAAAATGGGGTCATTTGTGGAGTTCCTATACTGTCCTGGCATTTTAGGGGCCCTAAACCGTGAGGAGTAGTCTTGAAACAAAATTTCTCAAAATGACCTGTGAAATCCTAAGGGTACTCATTGGACTTTGGGCCCCTTAGCGCAGTTAGGGTGCAAAAAAGTGCCACACATGTGGTATCGCCGTACTCAGGAGAAGTAGTATAATGTGTTTTGGGGTGTATTTGTACACATACCCATGCTGAGTGGGAGAAAGATCTCTGTAAATGGACAATTGTGTGTAAAAAAAATAAAAAAATTGTCATTTACAGAGATATTTCTCCCACGCAGCATGGGTATGTGTAAAAATACACCCCAAAACACATTGTACTACTTCTCCTGAGTACGGCAATACCACATGTGTGGCACTTTTTTGCAGCCTAACTGCGCTAAGGGGCCCAAAGTCCAATGAGCACCTTTAGGCTTTACAGGGGTGCTTACAAATTAGCACCCCCCAAAATGCGAGGACAGTAAACATACCCCACAAATGACCCCATTTTGGAAAGTAGACACTTCAAGGTATTCAGAGAGGGGCATGGTGAGTCCGTGGCAGATTTAATTTTTTTTGTCGCAAGTTAGAAGAAATGGAAACTTTTTTTTTTTTTGTCACAAAGTGTCATTTTCCGCTTACTTGTGACAAAAATGAATATCTTCTATGAACTCACTATTCCTCTCAGTAAATACTTTGGGATGTCTTCTTTCCAAAATGGGGTCATTTGGGGGGTATTTATACTATCCTGGAATTCTTCTAGCCCCTCATGAAACATGTCAGGTGGTCAGAAAAGTCATAGATGCTTGAATATGGGAAAATTCACTTTTTGCACCATAGTTTGTAAACGCTATAACTTTTACCCAAACCAATAAATATACACTGAATGGTTTTTTTTTATCAGAAACATGTTTGTCCACATTTTTCGCGCTGCATGTATACAGAAATTTTACTTTATTTGAAAAATGTCAGCACAAAAAGTTAAAAAAATCTTTTTTTTTGCGAAAATTCATGTCTTTTTTGATGAATATAATAAAAAGTAAAAATCGCAGGAGCAATCAAATAGCACCAAAAGAAAGCTTTATTAGTGACAAGAAAAGGAGCCAAAATTCATTTAGGTGGTAGGTTGTATGAGCGAGCAATAAACCGTGAAAGCTGCAGTGGTCTGAATGGAAAAAAAGTGGCCGGTCCTTAACCCTCCTGGCGGTTTGCTAAAAAATCGCCAGGGGGCAGCAAATCTTTTTTTTTTAATTTTTTTTTTTCATGTAGCGATCAGCGATCAGGAGATCCCGTTCAAAGAACGGGATCTCCTGGAGGGCTTCCCCGTCGCCATGGCGACGGGGCGGGATGACGTCACCGACGTCATCGACGTCGTGACGTCAAAGGGGATTCCTATCCACCCCATAGAGCTGCCTGGCACTGATTGGCCAGGCAGCGCACGGGGTCTGGGGGGGGGGGGGCGGCTGCGGTGCGACGGATAGCGGCGGATCGGCGGGTAGCGTCGGCGATCGGGCACTGCACGCAGCTAGCAAAGTGCTAGCTGCGTGCAGCAAAAAAAAATTATGCAAATCGGCCCAGCGGGGCCTGAGCGGTGCCTTCCGGCGGCATAGCCCGAGCTCAGCTCGGGCTTACCGCCAGGAAGGTTAAGGGGGTAAAGCCCTAGGTCCTCAAGTGGTTAAACTGATCGGTAAATTGTGTGTTAACATGACCCCTAATTTCCATAACAATAGCTATTTTTGGTAAATTACCTCATGCATTACCTCATAATTTACCGCATGAGGTAAAACATGACTAAAACCTACCAGAATTGCTAAATGTCATTACCTCATGAGTTAAATTACCTCACATGAGGTAATTTATTTGATAACCCTACCAGAATTGAGGCCAATGTATTTTAGACAATAAAAAAGGTACACTCTCATTTTGATTATATTTATGTCAAGAGCAATGAGCTCATCCCTTCCTCAATGCAAGGTATGTAAGGGGTAACTATCCCACACATGTGGTGGACTGGTGGTAGGTCTTGGGGGGATTAAGGGTGCAATCTGGGGGGCAATGTTTAGGCTAGAACTTTGTCTTCACACTATCATGTAAATGTCTAATCCTTTTCTGCTACTTAGTACTGTCCTCCTTCCCACCAACATAATTTACTCATGGCCTGCTTTCCTCCCCCACACCATGGCTGGTCACTTAATCTCTGCATTAAAGGAAACCTAAACTGAGGATATACCCAAGTACCCAAAATGGAAATTATCTAATAGATCCGTCTAAATGATGCGATCTTGCGGTCCAACACGCCAGAGGCTCCGCCTTACCGGTTTCATCAAATGACTCATCAGAGCCTCTGATGAGTCATTTGACAAAACCGGTAAGGCGGAGCCTCTGGCGTGTTGGAGCTGGGAGTCTGGAAGCTTTGTGGGATGCTGAGGATTTTATATACAATGCGCATTGTTTCTACTTAAATGTGAGTGTACTGATATGCTTTTAAACTTTTTTAAATAAGCAGGATTACGCTATGCAGCATTTGTTCTAAGTTTTTAAGGAGCTGCATATTTTAAGAGGAGTCCAGATGATCAAGGACTGGATAAGCGCTGTTAGTTGGTCTTCTGCATGATCAGCACGTTCATCTGGTAAGCGTATAACGGTTTTACGAGAATGCTGGTGGAGGGCTGCCAAACTTGAACACTCATACACGTGCGAGGATGCATGAGAGAGTTATACCATTGTTCAGAAGCTGGATTACCCTATGTGCCTTTATTTTTCTGAGTTCCAGATACAAATGGATGCAAGTGGTCAAAGATCTTTCTGATGTGCCTTTTTTGCTGATCTGTAACATAATCAGCCATCTGATTCGGTGATGTACACTGTGTGGATTATTTGTGGAATAGTTGTGTATCCTGGGACTGTATATTACCGACCTGGACTACTATTTTACTATTTTATGTGAACTGTTATGTTGAGCGCTAAACAGATCTGTACATAAAATAAATAAATGTTAAGGTCAAACTGAGTAAATTAATTAATTAAAATCGATATTCGGCACATGACAGAGTCGATTGCGGTGGGTGAGGGGGATCAAAAATAACATTGCGAATAGTCCTGCTTGCCGTACCTATGAATCAGCTGCCGGGAGATTTGGGTGCAGGGTAAAGCTGATAAACGGCTAACCCTTCTCCTGCAGTAGTCCCTGCAGCGTTAATTACTATTCCCCCTTCAGGCCGCCATGGATAGTGGGGAAAGATGTAATTCGGCAGTCGAATTACAATGTTTTTGTAGTAATTTGTGCTCCATCTTTTGACGGTGCCTAAATTACTCACATAGTGCCTCTATAGCCAGGGCCGGATTTGTGGGCAGGTCAAATAGGCCCGGGACTAGGGCGGAGCTTAGGGAGGGGCGGGTTAACAAACAGGTAGTGTCCCAACAGTTGTCAATGTCATCCCCACAATTGCCATGTTGTCCACAGCCGCCCCCTGCATTGCACTGCACACAGTAGCATGTCTGTGTGTGCAGCAGCGGCGCCGGCTTCTTAAAACAGGGACAGCTTTACTTTTGCGACAGGAGCAGCAGCCACATCTTTACAGACGTGCCCGCTGTCATTTACTGGTAGTTCCTCCGCCCCATATTCAGTTTTGGCCAATCATTTCTGTGGATTCAGCATGAGGAAGTGCCAAAGCTGCGCTGTGATTGGTGGATGGCTGGTGCTGGGACCTGATTGGTGGAGACTGCAGGCGGCTTTTCTGATTCCTGCATGTGGGAAGCTCATGGACAGGCGTATTGACTCTGGAGAAGGTAGAGGATGGCGGGGAACGGGAGACGAGGGTGACACAGGGCAGATGACATCAGCAGAACAGGCAAGTGACTTGCCATGATGCAGCTACTATGCATATAGAGGCTCTAAGTGCTCTCTCCGCCCCACCTCTGTATTTGCAGACAGCGGCAGTGAGGCCATGGCTGCTCCAGGAGAAAGAGAAGAAAGGCAGCCAGCTGACACAGGGAATATGAGTGATAATACTCTAACCAACTCTGCACAGTAGAGAGGTAGTATCTTATTCCGTTTTACACGGACGTAGCAGGCAGCTTCTGCTGTGCTGGAATGTGACACTGACAGGCTGTCTGGCTGAACGATCCTCCCCCCTCTCCCTCCATGAGCTGACATACACCATTACTTCATCACAGGATACAGGGGTGAGAAGGGAGACAGTGCAGGGTGCTTGCTTTTCTTGTTCTCTAGCAACTGTGTGGGCAGGGAGGCTGAACGATACTAATGACCAGCATAGCAGTGTAATTACACTTGTATATAACTGTACATATGCATACAAAACGTTCTTTTGCTCTGTCTCCATGCCCTTTTTCTAACTTTCTCTGCACCCCCTGCCCTCTTTCTATCTACCCTCTCTATGATAAGTGCTTTGTGTCCACCTGCATCTTTTAACCTCTGCCCACTCTTTACTTTTTATTCCCTTTCTGCCCAGCCTCACTCTTTTTGTGCCATCTTTCTCTCTCTGCCCTCAATCCTTTCCTCCCTCTTGCTCTCACAGCCCTCTTGCCTACTGTGGACCCTCTACCTCTCAAAGGGATAACATAGTTGAAGCGGAGCATACTTGCAGGGGAGCATTATTGCTGCTGACACTATAAGGAGAGCTAGATCTGGGGGACTATAAGGGTAGAACTGTGAATGGGGGCTCTACAAGGGAGAGATATACAGGGGTACTATTACTGTAATTACCGTATGTATTTTATACTGTATATAGCACTAATTTCTTAAAGAGAACCTGAACTGAAAATAAAAAGTAAAATAACCATACACAGGACATACTTACCTCATGTGTAGTCTATTCCTCAATCTCTTTCTCCTCTCCTGTGTCCCATTTGTCCACTGTGATCAATGGATTTCTCTGTCCTCCATTTTAGAATTGGCCATTACCCCCTAACATCTTCCTGGTCAGCAGACTGTTAAACTGTAATATCACCCACTTGAGCCATAGGGAAACATGGACATTACCTTGCACATTCAGTTGTAACTGACAGCTGCTGATATATAACTAACAGCAACTGGTATATTTCAGTTCTGACAAAATATTGTCAGAACTGGAAGGGATCACTGTAAGAAGAAAATGGTAAGCTTCTGAGAGGAACTGACAGCGAGGTAAGTGTGTAATATTCATTTGCAGCTATGTCATATGTTTATTTTAAATAATTTTTCCTTGCTTCAGGTTCCCTTTAAGCACTTTACAGAGTACATAGTCATGTCACTGACTGTCATCAGAGGAGCTCACAATCTAATCCCTGTCATAGTCAGTCTAACGACTTACCATATTATTATTATGTATTTATATAGCTCTGATGACATCTGCAGCACTTTACACAGTACATAGTCATGTCACTGACTGTCCTCAGAGGAGCTCACAATCTAATCCTACCCAGTGTTCTCCCCAGGCTCTTTTAGCCGGATGCTCCACCCAACTAATTTTGATGAGCACCCGGCTGTCATCGCTCACCTCCTCCTATGCTGTAAGCAGAGTTGCGCACAGAAACACCAGCCCTGCATTCTCTCATATTGCCCCCCCCCCCCCAGCTACTTTTTCATGCCACCCGGCTATTTTTTTATGCCATCTGGCTGGAAAAAAATTCTGGGGAGAACACTGCTACCATAGTCATAGTCTAATGGCCTACCATATTATTATTATGTATTTATATAGCACTGACATCTTCTGCAGCACTTTACAGAGTACATAGTCATGTACTATGGTCATAGTTAGTATGATTGGAGGATGTGGGGGGGGGAATATAAATACCACAGCCTGGTACATTGCTAGTCCATGTTCTGTAATGCAATCATATACAGAGCTAAAATACATGTGTAGGCTCTATTTAGACTCTGAAGGGGCGGTTGGAGAAATTTGGCCTAGGGCGGTGAAAGGTACAAATCCGGCCCTGTCTATAGCCGTAATTTCTATTATGGCCTATGATGGCGCCATCTGCACCCAAATCTCCTGTGCTATTTTTACAGCACTCGCCTGCTTGGGCATCATTAAGGATCTGGCATGACAGATCCTTAATGACTCCCCACACCTAAGCAGGATTGATCAGTGGCCGCTGTACACACAGAACGATTGTCGGTTGAAACAGTCTATATTGGATGTTTCAGCCAGCAATTATCACGTATGTACGTACCTTAAAACAATAAAAAAAATGCTTCTTAAAAGTAAATAAAACATACTAAACGACTAAACATTCCCTGTAAGGTGACGTTTATATTTTACTGTGCATATTTAATTTTTCGATTTTTTTTTTTTGCACAACTAACTCCATTATAAGCATCACTATTTCAAGTTAAAATTACCTTAAATCTAAAGGTAGGATAATATAAAGGTGTAATATACATTGTTCAAAATTTTAATCAGGTGCCAAATCTTTTTCCAATCCTTTCAATCCTTGAGCAATACTTTCTAAAATGATGAAATATTCTACTGTTTCTTCTCCTATTATACTCTGTATAAAATATGAAAAAATAGGATTGCATAACATTAGAGAAGATATTCTATAGTTTTGGATCTGTAAAACGTTTTTCTGCATTCTGTGCAGTGTTGAGTATAAGTAGTCTACCATACAGTACGTAGGGTTTCTACGATAAATGTGACATTTATTCATTCCATCATACTGCTTCTTGTAAAACAGATTGTTTGTCACACATCACACCACTGTTCCTTGTCTTTCTATACTGTAAAAAGCTAAACTCCTTTTAGTGTGTGAAACATGTTGCTGCTCTATGTAATAATGCTTTGTCTGCAGCCATTGGGTCTGCTATTAGTCAGGCAGATTGTGTTCCATGAGGTTGGTAAACATCACATGATGCTCGCTGGCCAGTGAGAGGATAAGATGATATCCCAATTTCTTACTATAAAAAACAAAAATTTGCTTTCCTAAAACAGAAAAAAATTGCGATAATTCAGGTTGGAGTGAGCTCGAGATGTCTCTCAGAGCACCACTGCTGAATATATGCAAATTGGCTTTTAGGACCATTGTAGTCCCTTACACACTCCAATGAGTTCTGGGTCACCATGAGCTTGCTGGTTAGTCTGTACCTCTCGGTTAACAAGCCCAACTCCATAGAGCCAATTTAATCCATGCCATGCACTGATGAGGATCAAACAATCCGAAACAGTCTGTATGCATGTTGGATTATTATGGCTCTGTACAATTTAACAAGCTGACACATCATTGCATTCCAGCGGTTCTGGAGGTGTGTTTAGCTTCTAAGGGTACAATGGTTAATTTGCATATATTCAGCAGTGGTGCTCTGAGAGACATCTCGAGCTCACTCCAACCTGAATTATCGCAAATTCTTTCTGTTTTAGGAAAGCAAATTTTTGTTTTTCTTAACATCTTAGTAAGGGGGCTTTTAGGACCATTGTAGTCCCTTACACACTCCAATGAGTTCTGGGTCACCATGAGCTTGCTGGTTAGTCTGTACCTCTTACTATAAACAAAGATTGTGACCAGGACACCAGGTTTACCGAAAGTTAGTTCCCTGTGCACATAGGCTCAGTGATGTAAGACAACATTGCCAACTACGTGGTAGCAGGACACCAGGTTTACTGAAAGTTAGTTCCCTGTGCACATAGGCTCAGTGATGTAAGACAGCTTTGCCAACTTCGGGTAGCAGGACACCAGGTTTACTGAAAGTTAGTTCCCTGTGCACATAGGCTCAGTGATATAAGACAACTTTGCCAACTACGTGGTAGCAGCACACCAGGTTTACTGAAAGTTAGTTCCCTGTGCACATAGGCTCAGTGATGTAGGACAACTTTGCCAACTAAGTGGTAGCACAGCTCTATGAAATGCAATGTTGCACTAACAGTGTGCTACGTTGTATTTTATGAAGCAGCAGGCAGTGCAGATTTGCCACAAAAGATGGGGAAGAGGAGTTACATGCAAAAATGAAGTCATGTTTACATCAGAACAAGCAAAAAAAACCTCCACTCCAAACAATTGCATGGTTTATTCCTGAAAACAGTGCTAACCTACTAGTGCAAAGGTTATCACACCTAAACTACTTTAGGCATGCTAAGTAGGTTAGCACCGCTTTGTGAATCAAGCCCATGAGCTGATAATAGAGGAACTTACAGTAGCTCTGTGACTGGAAAAAATGCACACCATTTGAGTACCTCACCATGGAATTCCTTAACTCTGTAGCTGTTTTTCCTGTTCAGTGCATACTGCTGGAGGCTGGAAACAGTTAAATGTATATTACTCAGCAGGAATAGGGATGGGCCCCAGTCACTGCGGGCTCCCTACACTACAGAGCTACTGGTTTTGATGCCTTGTTGGCGGCTCTGGTCCTTTTGCTCTTCTGCAGTGATGCAAGCAGAAAATATTTGTATATATAATTCAAAGTTCCCTCAAGTTTCCAGTAGACTGTGGCTGTCTGAATCATCTGTTTCACGGTGTAATCACTGATTTGCCTCATTATTCTGCTCACATTATGTATGGTATGTCTGCAGATAACAAGTCACTAATATTTTACATTCTACATGAAATACATTTGCATTTTTAAAGGGTGGTAGTGGAGCTTCCTGACCACACCCACAAAGCATCCATAAAAAAGGGTCTATTTAAGGTATATTTTAGCTTATTTGAGAACAGGCAAGGCAAATTTTTACCTTGCTATCAACCAAAATTACATTTGATTTTTTAGCCATGTTTAATGCTAATATAATTTAGCATAATAGCTACATACAGTATAAAGAGGTGAAAGATGGTAAGATCTAGCAGCTCAATGTCACAGCTCAGTTCCTTGGTTGTACTGTGATTTAGCACAGTAAATCTGAAGCTATTCTTTGCCGTTTATATCAAGAAGAAATCACTGAAATGTCAAAATGTATTATCTGTTGAGTTACTATCTTGTTATAGTTCTACATGCCATCCTGAGCAAATAACTTGAAACACACAAAAACATGGGGTGCCATTAAAAAATAGCTGGAGCATCAGCATTCATGAAGATGAAAATCTCTGCAATGGAGCAATGATGTGATTTCAGCATGACAGCTCTTTTTTTCTTCTTTTATCCTCTAATAACGCTAAGCCAACGGAATGACAGACATATTTTCAGAATAAGGAGAAAAATATAAAAAATCAAATACATTTAAATAAAGAGGTATCTAAAAATGTCAGCAAAGCAATTTGCAGACTTCTAAAATGTGTCACCGTTCCCGTAGTTTCCTAGCGATATGGTAAATGCAAGGTTGGATTAATTGTTTCATTTTAATGCAGAATGAAGTCCACAAATTGCACACTAACCACAAAAGATCAAAATCAAAACCTCCTATCTTCCATGTGAAGTATGCATAGGAAACACTTTTCAAGGAATAGTATTACAATATGTTGCCTGACATCACTTAAAAAATAGAATTAGCTTTGACAATGTGGGCAGAGGGAAACCTCTGGCAACATTTTTAGTCAGTTTAGCAGATGCTTAAAGAGGAACTGTAACCAAGGATTGAACTTCATCCCAATCAGTAGCTGATGACCCTTTTCCCTTAAAGAAAACCTGTAACTAAAAAAGTTCCCCTGTGGGGTACTAACCTCAGGTGGGGGAAGCCTCTGGATCCTATGGAGGCTTCCCCTGTCCTCCTGTGTCCCACGGCGGTCTCGCTGTGCCCCTCCAAACAGCGGGGATGTAAATATTTACCTACCCAGCTCCAGCGCAGGCGCAGTATCAGCTCTCCGCTCGGAGATAGGCGGAAATAGCCGATCGCTGTCGGTCCACTCTACTGCACAGGCGCAAGTCTCCTGCGCCTGCGTAGTACAGCGGACCCAACAGAAATTGGGTATTTCCGCCTATCTCTGTGCTGGGAAGGTAAGTATATTAAGCCTTGTCAGGCTTGTCGAGACAGGATTGCAGGGCCAGTGTTGGATTGCCTGCAGCTACAGGGGAGACAGAAGCCTCATTGGGACCCTGAGGCTTCCCCCTCCCGAGGTGGGTACCCTACAGGGGAACTTTTTTTTGTCACAGAGTCTCTTTAAGAAATATTTACCTTTTCTCGAATAGATCATCAGGGGGGTCTATATGGCTGATGTAGTAAATCCCCTTCCACAGTGTGATGTCAGGACCTTGGTCCTGAAAGTTTCTGTTTTCTGTCTGTGAACCTTGTTGCATTGTGGTAAATAACAGGTGTTTCCAACTGCCAAGCATCAGTATCTCTCTCTGTGCATGTGTACTGTATATTGATGTGGTTATAGATACCATATATACTCGCATATAAGCAGACCCGCGTATAAGCCGACCCCCCAACTTTTCCCTCAGAAATGTAACGATTGTGGAACTTTCTCCGTGATCAGTGCACAACGCGTGCGCTGACACGGTGGAAATCCTCCACAAGCGTGTAATTGCAGGCACCCAGCAAAAGGTGCTACGCACCTGTAGAGGGAAATTCCTGTCGGCAGATGGCGCTGGAGAGTGCAGAGGAACCAATCCTCTGTACCTCCACAAATGCCAGACAGGAATTGTACGAAGCGCAGAACGCAATCGCAAGAGAGGCGATTGCGAATGAGAACGAGCAAAGGGACAGGTTGTATGTGTGTGCGCCAATCCAGTCGCCACCCCGCGACCGCGCACACACAACAGCAGATATGAAATAGGAACGCGATCGCGAGAGGTGCGATCGCCAGACGTGACACAAGGCAGATCAGAATAGAATACGAGGGTAGCAAAGGCACAGCAAATAATACAATGAGAAGATGCGGAAAATAACAAACGCTAGCTAACCGCGAACACCGCACTCATTCGCAACAGTGCACGCGGTTATGCGCGGTCTCCACATGATGAGCACAATAGAGACAAGCACGCCTAACTAACCATCGACAGACAAACATGAAACAGAGGACGCGAACGCTTGCTTAACGGTTACCTCACCGAGCCTCCAGCAAGCGGTCGTAGCAGACAAGACAGACACACGAAAACAGGGACAAGCGAGAGACAGGATCCACAGCACCAGCGAGAAGCGAGTGAGATCCAGGTGCAGAGTAGCAGAACAGAAGGATCCACAGCACTAGCGAAAAGTGGCCAGCGCGATCCCAGGAGACAGAACAGAAGGATCCACAGCGCTAGCGAAAAGTGGCTAGCGCGATCCCAGGAGACAGAAGAGATAGCTGGTAGCAACCGCTGCACCAGCTATACTCCAAGAACAGAGATCAGAACCATTTCCTGTCGACCACCGCTGGGACAGGACAACAGCAACAGAACAAACAAAACAGATAAACAATCCTAACTGCACTAGGGAAATCTGCCTAGCACAGTTTCCAGGAATTACTCTAAGCTGATCTTCAAACAGAGAGTAAGGCTGACACCCCACCAGGAGTGTTACATAGGACGAAATCCTTATGAACAGCGAAGCATTGTGGGAAAGACATAGTACTTATAGTACACGCCTCCAATGAATGTGGCCAGGCAATTTGCATGACAATGTATGCAAATTCCTCTGCAAGCACAAGCTGCAAAACTGACAGAAGCTCTTCTTTCCAGAGTCCTGCAGCATGCAAACCTACACAATGGTCAAAAGGCTGCCTGCCTGCACAGGCAGCTGAGCAAATCATCACAAGAAATCAGGAAAAAGGCATTGACTCGCATATAAGCCCCCTCCCCAGTATAGCCCCCTCACCAGTATAGGGTAAATAGTCAGAGGGAACAGTATAAATAGCCAGATGATGTAAATAGCAGGGGAACAGATGCCATAAGGCAAAGTTATGATGCAGGCTCAGGCAGTAAAGATCCTCCTGATACATAGAGAGGGCAGCAGCTTTTAATCAGTCATTGCCTGTTTGGTGATGTATTGATTTTGATCTAGCTAATCTTTCTGCAGCTCTTTACCTTAATTAATCAGGACAGTGTAAATAGTGAGAGAAGCATGCCGTGCGGCACTGGTACCCCCGCTGTGTTCTGTGTCTGTGCCAGGCAGCCCCCCCTTGCAACGTGATGTGTGGCATGTGGCAATAGGACAACTGACCTATGCCCCTGTTGTGGCAGAAGCAGTGATAGAAGCATGCCGTGTGTATCTAGGATCCCCACTGTGTTCGGTGTGTGGGGCAATAGGATGACTGACCTGTGTCCTCGTTGTGATGATTGTGGTGGAGCGAGCAATAGCGTCACTTGGAGTGCCGAGAATCCCTCTTTAGTTTCTCCCTGTGTCCCTATTATTGTGCCTCAAGACGCCACTAGATGGCGTCATAGATATGAGACACAGCCAGCCCATCAGAGAGGCATGGGGATCCTTGGCGATGCACGTGATGCTGTTGCTCTCCACTCCGCTCCTGCGACAATGGGGGAACACAGGTCAGCCATCCTATTGCTACATGCTACACATCACGTTATGGGCGGAGGGCGGACACAGACACCCAACACAGCGGGGTTCCGTAGTGCGCACGGTATGCTTCTATCCCTGCTCCTGCCAATAGGGACACAGGTCAGTTATCCTATTGCTGCACACAGGCACAGACACCAAACACAGTGGGAATCGGATCCCCAGTGCGCGCAACATGCTTCTCTCTCCACTCCGCTCTAGTGTAGCAACAGCAGGCCCGCGGGACAATTATTATTGGGTGGCTGAACGGTGTAATGGATAAGGGCTCTGCCTCTGACGCAGGAGACCAGGGTTCCAATCTCGGCTCTGCCTGTTCAGTAAGCCAGCACCTATTCAGCAGGAGACCTTAGGCAAGTTTGCCTAACACTGCCACTGCCTATAGAGCGTGTCCTAGTGGCTGCAGCTCTGGCGCTTTGAGTCCGCCAGGAGAAAAGCGCGATATAAGTGTTTGTCTTTTATTACCGCAGACACCATCTGCGGGCATGAAAACAACTGGGAAGTGTGGACCAAGTACATGACTCGCATATAAGGGGGGACTTTTAAGCACATTTTTTGGGGTCAAAAATTCGGCTTTTATGCGAGTATATGCGGTATATTTTTTTTGTTTGCCACAATAGTAAAATGAATATGGCAGGCAGGCTGATTGTGGATCGAATAATATGAACAAATTACATGGCGAATATCAATCATTTGTTGATCTCTCTTCTATTTTTTAACTTCTCACTTTGCCATGTATTTTTTTTTTGTAGCAAATTCACGTTCACAATCACAAAATTTGATGTTCGGGCCATCTCTACTAGTGTGCACATGCATACCATTGCTCTGCGTCCAGACCAGTGTTAGAGCCCTTTTCCACTGGCTGAGTTTTAACCCTAAAATGAAATCGGAGGCAAATTTCCTAGCGCTTCACCATTTGCAGGACACTTCTGAGATTCAACGCAATTTGATTTTCTCCCAAACACAAGCATAATGCATACTGCATTTTTGCTTGGATTAAGTCAGTCGGAGTGAAAGAAAATTGCATAGCAAACCCAGCACTGTGCAATTTACATGTGATTTCAGCCTATCCACGGATGACTTCCCGCCTGTGACATGTTTGGGGGTCCCCTGTATGAAGAGTGTGCTGTAGAGCATGTTTCAGCATGTACAGCTATCTGTCTTCACTCCAGCTTGCATCTAGTGTTCCCGGCAGCTTTCTGAACTAGCCACTAGAGCACCATGCTCACTGCAATCATGTGACAATGAGCCAGGAGCTCTAGTGGTCAGTTCAGAAGCTGCACAGGACACAAGAGGATGCAAGTTGGAGTGAGGACAGGTAGCGATACATGCTGAGGTACGCTCCACAGCGCACTCTGCACCCGCCAGCATGCTCCAATGCCTGCTGCACAATGGAGGATACAGCAACTGGCACTACGGCGGCACTCAAAATAAATCGCTTCTTGCAATCCCAAAATGCATCGATTCCACCAGGTAGTAACACATACAAAGCACAGCGTGTTCAGGATCCAGAAACATAGATATCAGACTCATTCACCAAATAGATATATGAAGATCCGGCACTGCTTCTAGCTTTAAAAAGAGCTTTATTGCCAGCGGCTCTTTCAATATGCAAACAGTATTCATACAGTACAAACATGTAAAGTGCACATACCCGTTGTGGTTAGCAAAGGTTGTGGGGCATGGTGGTGAGAACGGCCCGCCTAACGTCCGTTTCGCTTCAGTAGCGTCTTCAGAGGCAGTGTGGCAATTCACGACTGTCCGTTTCCGGGTTATATACTCAGTGAAGAATAATTTCCGGGTCATATTGTCGCATTAACGCGTACGTATATACGCATGCGACCACTAACGTACGCATGGATGCGTAATGACGTCAATGGAGAATGCGTATGATGACGGAGATTCCCTGCGTCGCTTCATGCATACGTAATTACGCATACAACCACTGATGTACGCATGGGAGTGCATAAACACCAATGGAAGTATGCATACCATGCTTAAGATTGCCATTACACATCCAGGTCTAGCAATCCGCCACATGGCTACAAGATGGCATCACAAACGGGTATAAGCTGGTATATTACCATTAGAAAGATAAAAATAGGGGAATGACTCTGTATACCACGGGATGTACAAAAAGTTCCAACTGAAAAAAGCTGAGAACTTCATGGAGCTAATACTGGGCGGTAGATCTCCAGTATTACATTTTTGTCGCTTTAAGGTGGATCTTTATAAGGGAGTGAGAAAAATGAATATAAAACAGTTTTTACTGAAAAGAGAGACCTTTATACAAACAAAAGCTGAGGAGGTTTCCGTGGGCCCTTTGGGGTTCACACCAAGCATACCTTGGACAGATAAGGACTTGGGGAATTTAAAGATCTTGGAAGAACTCTTAATAAAAAACAAAGAGTTTAGTGAACATGCACCCCAAATGGAGGATCACCCAGAGAGCCAACAACAAAAATTCGTACCTTGTAAATCAATTAAACCATTTCCGGTAACCCAAGGATCAGCACTCGATATCTTTCAAAGCCTAGTGGAGAAGGACATTAAGGCCCTCACATACACCCAAGATGACCCAAATTTAAACCAGGATGAAATGAAAGCTCTGCAGTGGTTCCAGGAAAGACCAGAGTTGATAATTAGGAAAGCTGATAAAGGGGGAGCAATAGTGGTACTCACAGCAGAACAGTATAATAAGGAAGCATTACGACAGCTAAACAATCCAACAACCTATAAAAGATTAGCAGGGGACCCAACTTTTAGGTTTCAGAATGCTATGAGATCACTACTACGAAGAGGAGTAGAGGGGGGCTTTCTGTCCAAAAAGCTAGCAGAGGATCTTTTGCCAGAATTTCCTAAAAAACCTATCTGGTATCATCTACCAAAGATCCATAAGTCCCGGACCAACCCGCCAGGACGTCTCATCGTCTCAGGGATTGGTTCTCTCACCGAAAGGTTGTCTAGGTGGTTGGACCATCTCCTGAGGCCCTTGCTAGGACGGGTGCAGTCCCACCTCAGGGACACATTGGATGTGCTTGAAAGCGTAGAAAATGTGTACTGGAGAGAAGGGGATGCTTTGGCAACCATAGACGTGGTGAATTTATACAATCGTATACCGCACGATATCGGAGTCCTCGCGGGTAAGACGTTCTTGCTAAGCTGTTAATATACCAGCTTATACCCGTTTGTGATGCCATCTTGAGGCCATGTGGCGGATTGCTAGACCTGGATGTGTAATGGCAATCTTAAGCATGGTATGCATACTTCCATTGGTGTTTATGCACTCCCATGCGTACATCAGTGGTTGTATGCGTAATTACGTATGCATGAAGCGACGCAGGGAATCTCCGTCATCATACGCATTCTCCATTGACGTCATTACGCATCCATGCTTACGTTAGTGGTCGCATGCGTATATACGTACGCGTTAATGCGACAATATGACCCGGAAATGATTCTTCACTGAGTATATAACCCGGAAACGGACAGTCGTGAATTGCCACACTGCCTCTGAAGACGCTACTGAAGCGAAACGGACGTTAGGCGGGCCGTTCTCACCACCATGCCCCACAACCTTTGCTAACCACAACGGGTATGTGCACTTTACATGTTTGTACTGCATGAATACTGTTTGCATATTGAAAGAGCCGCTGGCAATAAAGCTCTTTTTAAAGCTAGAAGCAGTGCTGGATCTTCATATATCTATTTGGTGAATGCTCCAATGCCTGTGCTGCACAGGAGGCAACTGCAGCAAATTAAGGGGTGAGTCAATCAGTGGATCATAGCTTTTGACCTATTTTTTATGCTGAAAGTGGGAGGGCAGCATATGTGTGGGATAGCTTAAGTATAGACGGTAATACATCCATCTCTGTATTTTTAGCAGTGTTTGTAAACCCTGGGATTCCTTTATGTTAAAATATCTAGTTTTGGCTTTAAATGCATCTCTAGTTCGGCTTTAAATGTTACAAGAAAGCTTTTTCAAGATAAAATAAGTATTTTTATAATACATTAGCATTGTATTTCTAGTGCATCTATGACATATTCGTAATGTTTTTGTCATGCCTTAATAATGCATTCTTATTCACAGCAATACAACACATAAACATTTGAAGCACAAGAGACTAGTAAAAGCTTTATTTACAGAAATGCAACATAATATGTCACATGGCAAAGGCAGCAAGGAACATATTTATGTAAATAAGAACTCTTTGTAAACTGAAACACTAGCTTCAAAATTTCTTCAGAAATGCAAACAGAAGCAAAACACACATTCCTGTGCTTCCTTTAATGCCATTTAAATGAGCACTATAACAAACAACTGTGAAATTTAAAATACACGCGTAATCATACGTATACAGCATACATTTGACCAAAAATAAAATGAACTATAAATTACCCTTTTCCTGTGTCACTGTCATTTATAGTAGATTTTAGTAATCTGACCGAACTGACGGGTTTTAGACTTGTCTATCTCCTCATGTGGATTTCCTAGGAATTCCTTAATTTACTTCCTGGAAGAGAAAAGGTTAAGACTAGCGCATACATATTAGTACGCCGCCTGTGAATTGGGTGCAGCATGAGCTGCAGACAGCATAGCAACTCGGAGGAAAAATGCATTTGGTGTCTGGTGATCGCCGGAACTTCAAATTGCCGGAACGTGGGCCGTGGTCTATAGCATTGCTGCCATAGAGGTGCCAAGCCCTATCAGGACCTTGAGCTGTGAGATACTCCTATTGTTTAATGCCTGAAGAAGCGGGTTTCTATGCCCGTGAAACGCGTCGCAGTGTTCATTGGAGTATGTGAATACATTTTCGTTGACTTTAACTGACAGCATCGTGTTTTGGTTTGGTTGGTCCACCACCGCCACCTAGATGTTTTAAGCCTTTTAGTATCTTTTATCCTTCTGGCGCCTCTGTACATCGATTCATTCAGACCAGACTGGGATCGTCTATTTCCGCCTATTTCGGAGCCGAGAGCCGCCGTGAAATAGTATTAAAAATCCCTAAACGGAAAAAAATGCTCCTTTATTTCCAGATAATATATTATCATCATACATTGTACTAGGGTCACAATTTAAATGTTGCAATAACCAGGACACATGGGCAAATACAATGTGTGGGTTTTATGTATCAAAGCACATTTTATTTTAAAACTATAATGGCTGAAAACTGAGAAATAATGATTTTTTGTCTTTTTTTCCCTTATTATTCCCTTTACAATGCATATAAAATAAAATAATTCATAGCAAAAACTACCACCCAAAGAAATTGTAATTTGTGGTGAAAAAAACAATATATAGATCATTTCAGTGTGATAAGTAGCAAAAACGTTATCGCTGAATGAATGGGTGGAGTGCTGAAATGTGAAAATTGTTTTGGTTTGTGATCCCGAAGTGGTTAATTCCTGGAGCTTCTAATTTCTCATAGCTCCGCCTACTTCCCTGCATCCAACAGGCATTGACCTTACCAGCCTGCCGAGGTCCCATTAGCTGTTGGCAGCAGCAGCAGAGCACAGGCTACTTTGCCTATACGTGCCCAGCCAGCTAAACTTGTTTTGTTTATTTTAACAGCATGGGCCTTCCCGGAGCTTACGGAAGCAGCCCATGCAGTGTATCCCTGCGACCGCAGGCATTGCCGGTGTGGTAGTTACGCCACTGAAAGGTAGCCTGGGAGGTTTTGCTGAGGAGGGGGCTTGAGTTCAGGTGCAGGACTGCTTGGGGTAAGAATGTGTTCCTGTGCCTGGATGCTTTAATGGGGATGTTCCTGTAGTGGCGGCCTGAGGGGAGGAGGTTTAAGAAATGCCTGCCAGGGTGGGTGGAGTCATGCTTTATTTTATTGGCCCTGGACCTCTTTCTAAATGTGTGGAGGAGGTCCAGTGGTGGCAGGAGTGACCTAATGATCTTCTCAGCGGCATTGATTACTCTCTGAAGTTTGTGCCTGTCAATTGTGTTTGTCCCTGTGTACCAGATGATGATGAAGGAACAAAGCACAGATTGAATGGTGGCAGTATACAACTGGTCAGCAAAAGTCATTAGTCATTCCAAACTTTCTCGGTTGCCTCAGGAAGAACAACCTTTTCTGAACCTTCTTTTGAGCTATGGTAGTGTTCACGCCCCATCTCAAATGTTTGTGGCCAGCACTACATCTCAGCAAAAGACTAACAACATAGAGATTTAGCAGACTGACAGAACTAATTGACTGGAAGAATGAACATAAAGACAAGACTGGTGGAACTGGCAGGATTGACCAGTAGGACTGACTGAATGGACAGGACTAGTGGAAGTAGTAAAACTGACTAGCAGTTCTTACTGACTGACAAAGCTGATGGAACAATGCCAGGTCAGAGGACATGTCATGGTTGCAATGAGCTTACCATACTGAGTGCTGTTTATCCAGAGTTTAAATATTCCTGGCTTTTGCTATACCCACTGCCACTCAGAAAAGGAGGGATGTGCCATGCATACTTCCTTGGTTAGGTAGATAGTGTACATGCCATCCCAGAGGTAAACTGGGGAGCCTTTTACTGGATTGAGATGCAGGTGAGTGTAACATTTACAAACAATGAGAAATTCAGGAGGGTGAACTAGGGTTTTCAGTAACTGCCAGCCTTTCTACTGATGTACCCACTGCAACACATACTTATAAATACATATTTATACAAATATTTTATGAAATAATAATTTAACTTTTTAATGCAAACCTAGTTTTTGTGAAAAGCAAAGTTCATATCTATCAATATACGAAGATCACAAAGTTGAGCGAACCTTTAGTAAGCCTAAATTACTATTATATCATTCTTTCAGTATAAGTGGAAAAAAGAATTGGTCTTACACCCTTTCTATATTACATGTGAAAGACAAAAATTAGTAACTTTATTATATGAACCATTAACTTACAATGTGTGCATAAATCTTATGCAAATGTTAGACTAAACTATCTTAACCTTGGTAAAATTGAGTCATTCATTTCCACATTGCAGTTATTAGATACTTTAGAAATGACTCTAATGTCCTCTGTGAGAAATCTAAACTTGTCCAAGATTCAGAGCACACAAATGAATGTGTTCATCTACATCTTCATTATAATATATTAATAATGAATCTTTAGTCTTCAAACCTCCAGTTAGCTTATAGAGTTCCAGGTAAATGTGGCAAAAACACGTTGTGGATGAGTAAAATTAGGGCGAACTGAAAAAGGGCTATGTCTGTACACATTTTCCCCTCTTTCCTAATAAAGTGCATTAGAGTGCATTTAGAGTGTGTCCATTTTAATACTATATATGCTCTTTATATTGCAATATTCTTTAAGGGCAAACTCTGGGCAAATATATCATATTGCCATTCAATTAACCGAAAGACCACTGTCATTAAAAAATGTAAAATACTGGTACAAATGTACGCACAAATACAAACATTTGTTCCAGATAAAAATGCACTATAAGTTTCTTTTTTCCCTAGGCAGCTTTTGCTTACAGTTGTTAATATTCATATGACAGTTTTTGACTAGTCCAACTCCTCATGGAGAATTCCCAGGAATTACTTTATTTAAAAAAAAAACACTCCCTGGACAGCAATAGTACAACTCCCAACTTCCAAAATAGTGTAGTGGGAAGGCATTCTGGCCAAGATCTTTGTAAAGATAATTTACAAACCCACGATTGGTTCACATGATGGCCAGGGGCCCCGGACCTCTCTTACTGGCCGGGGCCCCAAGGCCAACATGTGATACCTGGAGGGGAGTGCAGGTGGGCCTGGACCTCTCACACCCAGGCTCTGGACCTCTCACATCCAGAAAACCCACCAACACTGCCTCCATACTGAATGCTAAATTCAACACACACAAGCAATAGAACACAGCAGTACATGCATCCAGCTACATTTAAGTGGTCAGAAGGTGCTCGTCAGCCAATCAGGATGCACTGTCATACACCCTTTACCTGCCATACCACATCTAGCAGCCATTAGCATTCAGGTGGGAGGCTTCTGTTGGATGCCATCTCAAGATTGCGTCGCTAGCAGGACCGCCCCGTGCAGGCATCCCTCCCACAGGGGTCCCTCCCTAACCGCTCACCTGTCCGCCATTGTCCTAGAGCTGAAAGAAAATGTTTAAAAAAAAACGATTGGTTCACACGATGGCCAGGGGCCCCGGACCTCTCTCACTGGCCGGGGCCCCAAGGGCAACATGTGATACCTGGAGGGGAGTGCAGGTGGGCCTGGACCTCTCACACCCAGGCTCTGGACCTCTCACATCCAGAAAACCCACCAACACTGCCTCCATACTGAATGCTAAATTCAACACACACAAGCAATAGAACACAGCAGTACATGCATCCTACATGCTTCCTCCTCGCTGGTGGTCTCTGGAACAATGAGACCACGAGGAGAGGAGGAAGCATGTATAAGGCACTTTGTTTACCTAACAAAGTGCCTTATACCTGTTGATTGGCTGATCATGCGGATTCCTCCGCTCGCCGGCGCTGCTAAGTGGCCGGCGAGCGGAGGAATCCACATGATCAGCCAATCAACAGGTATAAGGCACTTTGTTAGGTAAACAAAGTGCCTTATACATGCTTCCTCCTCGCCTCATGGTCTCATTGTTCCAGAGACCACCAGCGAGGAGGAAGCATTTTGTAAGTCACACATTGCACAGCTTTTTTTTGCCCACAGCCCCCCTGATCTCCCACCCCAGCCTTCATACCCCCCCTGATCACCCCAGCAGACCCCTGCCCAGCACCCTTGCACCCCTTTAAACCCCCCCCCCCCCACCTATCACTAACTAGCGACGCTATCCCTTAGCTTAGGTCCCTAACTGCCTCCTAGTCACCCCTGATCCCCCCCCTACCTTTAGATCACCCCCACACCCCATCCCAGACTACCCCCCTATATACTGTATACATCTGTATACAGCTACCTTACCCCCTGATCCCCCTCTGATCCCCCTCTGATCACCTGTCTATCACCTGTCCATCACCCCTCGGCACCCCCACCTATCAAAGCAGACCCTAACTGCCCCGCGGGGGTAACCGATCACCTTCCTAGACCCTCGATTGCCCTCATACCCCCCTCCTGATTACATCCCCTGCGCATTGTTTACATCTGTCCTCCCCAGCGATCACTAACTGATCTTCGATCAGTAACCCCTGTGTCTGCCTCTCATCAGATCAGGACTCAGTCTGCCCCATGCGGGCTCCTGATCAACCCCCCACTCCCTTAAATCGCCCTCAGACCCCCCCCCCCCCTAATCACCGTCCGAGTGCATTGTATTTGACTGTGCTGTGATTGTATTCGATTGTGCTGCGATTGTATCCGATTGTGCTGCGATTGTATTTGATTGTCCCGTGATCTGCTTTGATTGTCCCGTGATTGTTTGATTGCCTCTGAGACCCCACTTCCCAACAACCCCCACCCCACCACCACCCCCACCCTCCATCACCTTCCGAGTGCACCAGATTTGATTGTGCGGTGATTGGATTCTATTGTGCTGTAATTGTATTTGATTGTCCCGTGATCTGCTTCGATTGTCCAGTGATTGTTTGATTGCCTCTGAGACCCCACTTCCCGCCACACCCAACCCCCCCTCCCCCCCCCCCCACCACCTCCAACCACCACCTTCCGAGTGCATCAGATTTGCTTGTGCTGTGATTGGATTCAATTGTGCTGTAATTGTATTTGATTGTCCCGTGATCGGCTTTGATTGTCCCGTGATTGTTTGATTGCCTCTGAGACCCCACTTCCCACCACACCCAACCCCCCCCCCCTCCCCCCACCACACACAACCCCCCCCCCCCCCCCCACCCCACCCTCCAACCACAACCTTCCGAGTGCACCAGATTTGCTTGTCCTGTGATTGGAGTCGATTGTGCTGTAATTGTATTTGATTGTCCCGTGATTGTTTGATTGCCTCTGAGACCCCACTTCCCACCAACCCCAAGACCTCTCAAATACTCCCTTTTGCTAGGTAGGTGCTCTTTTTTTCTGGGTAGTCTCGGAGGAAAACCCCATAAATTTAGCAATCCACAATGGCAAGAAGGGGGATTTCCGATGAGGAGGTATACAGGTACATGGACCAGTCGGATGAGAGCTTTTGGGAAGACTCATCCGACGAATCATCCGGGTCCGAATTTGAACCTGTGGAAAGCAGTGGTTCCCTGACCGAAAGTGATGACGAGGCTTTGGTCCCGGCTAGAGCCAGGCGTACCAGACCACATGTCGTTAGACTGCAGGTGGCGCAGGATCTGCCTCAAGGGCAGCAGGGTGGTGCTAGCGCTGATGATAGTTTTCTTGGTGAGGCAGGCACCAGCAGCGCAGCATCTCCTGGACTTAGTACCAGTACTTCTGTAGACCCTGGTGAAGTGGTGAGCGCCAGCATGGAAGTTGAAACTGGTACGGTGGCAAGTGCAGTAGTACCCCCGTCGCAGCCACCAAGAAGAAGACGGGCCCGTAGTACCCATAGACTCCCAGAGGTGCTGGCGCATCCAGATTGGCAATCCCCTGATTCCGCCGCACCCGTAGTGCCCCCTTTCACCGCCCAGTCTGGAGTCCAGGTGGCGACAGCTCATCTAGGAACGGCCCTAGACTTTTTGCAGCTGTTCATCACCCAGGTTCTCTTGGACTTAATTGTGGTTGAGACCAACCGTAAAGCCACACAATTCATCACCGAGCACCCGGAGAGCATCTATGCCCAGCCTTTCCGGTGGAAACCAGTCCAAGTTTCCGACATTAAAATCTTTTTGGCCCTTATCCTTCACTTGGGACTAATGAAACAGAAAGTATTGCGGTCGTATTGGTCTACGAACCCAGTACATCATGTTCCCTTGTACCCTGCTGCCATGTCCAGGACACGATTTGAGTCCATCCTGTGCTTCCTGCACTTCAACTACGACAAAACCTGTCATGAAAAGGGCCACTCTGCTTATGACCGGCTCCACAAAATTCGGCCCCTCATAGACCACCTGTCATCAACATTTGCAGATGCTTATATCCCTGAACAGAACATCTGCGTAGACGAGTCCCTCTTACGCTTTACCGGGCGCCTTGGCATCAAACAGTACATCCCAAGCAAGCGCGCCCGGTATGGGGTGAAACTGTATAAGCTCTGTGAAAGGGCCACAGGCTATACATGTCGTTTTAGGGTCGATGAGGGAAAAGACTATAAATTGGAGCCGGTCGGATGCCCTGACTACCTGGGGAGCAGTGGAAAGGTTGTGTGGGACTTGGTGTCACCCTTGTTCCAGAAGGGGTACCATCTTTATGTGGACAACTATTACACAAGTGTGGCCCTCTATCAGCACTTAAAGTTAGAAGGAATCCGATGCTGTGGCACTGCGCGGCCTAGTCGCCAGGGCTTCCCCCAACGGCTCGTTACCACCAGACTTGAACGGGGGCAGAGGGCCGCCTTGCATACTGAAGACCTGCTCGCGGTGAAATGTAGGGACAAGAGGGACGTTTACTTTCTGTCCACCATTCACACAGACACGACAGTCCACATTCAACGGGCAACTGCAGTCATTGAAAAGCCCCTTGTCGTCCACAAATATAATGTCAACATGGGAGGGGTGGACTTCAATGACCAGAGGTTAGCGCCCTATTTAGTTTCCCGGATAACAAGACGCTGGTATAAGAAAGTGTCTTTTTATCTGATTCAATTGGCAGTTTACAACAGCTTTGTTCTTTGTGACAAAAAATAAAATCTTCTATGAACTCACCGTACTACTAACGGAATACCTTGGGGTGTCTTCTTTCTAAAATGGGGTCATTTGTGGGGTTCCTATACTGTCCTGGCATTTTAGGGGTCCTAACCCGTGAGGAGTAGTCTTGAAACGAAATTTCTCAAAATGACCTGTGAAATCCTAAAGGTACTCATTGGACTCTGGGCCCCTTAGCGCAGTTAGGGTGCAAAAAAGTGCCACACATGTGGTATTGCCGTACTCGGGAGAAGTAGTACAATGTGTTTTGGGGTGTATTTTTACACATACCCATGCTGGGTGGGAGAAATACCTCTGTAAATGGACAATCTTTTGATTTTTTTTACACACAATTGTCCATTTGCAGAGATATTTCTCCCACCCAGCATAGGTATGTGTAAAAATACACCCCAAAACACATTGTACTATTTCTCCCGAGTACGGCGATACCACATGTGTGGCACTTTTTTGCACCCTAACTGCGCTAAGGGGCCCAGAGTCCAATGAGTACCTTTAGGATTTCACAGGTCATTTTGATAGGTAGAAAAAAAACAACGTTTTGTAAGAAATAATACCTTTTAATGGCTAACTAATAGAGTTAAATGATGCAAGCTTTCTGGGATCTAGTCCCCTTCTTCAGGCATATTTCCAGATGTAAGCTGAAGTAAAACACTGATGCAGATAAATGGTAAACACGAAGATGACAGTTGTGTTGGTTACTGTTTATCCGTTAGGTGTAAGGTGATCAGCAGGCTGGAGCCAGTGAGTTAGTGCAACCATACATGAAATCCAGCAGGTTTCTAAAGATCATGAAGCCAAATCAATCATGTTACATAAGGTGTCATGAATCCTGTTCCACAATTTAAAAAAATAAAAAAACAGGTCATTTTGAGAAATTTCGTTTCGTTTCAAGGGAAAATTCACTTTTTGCACCATAGTTTGTAAACGCTATAACTTTTACCCAAACCAATAAATATACACTGAATGTTTTTTTTTTAATCAAAAACATGTTTGTCCACATTTTTCGCGCTGCATGTATACAGAAATGTTATATTATTTGAAAAATGTCAGCACAGAAAGTAAAAAAAAATCATGTTTTTGCCAAAATTCATGTCTTTTTTGATGAATATAATAAAAAGTAAAACTCACAGCAGCAATCAAATAGCACCAAAAGAAAGTTTTATTAGTGACAAGAGAAGGAGCCAAAATTCATTTAGGTGGTAGGTTGTATGAGCAAGCAATAAACCGTGAAAGCTGCAGTGGTCTGAATGGAAAAAAAGTGCCTGGTCCTTAAGGGGGGTAAAGCCCACGGTCCTCAAGTGGTTAAATGTAGCTGGATGCATGTACTGCTGTGTTCTATTGCTTGTGTGTGTTGAATTTAGCATTCAGTATGGAGGCAGTGTTGGTGGGTTTTCTGGATGTGAGAGGTCCAGAGCCTGGGTGTGAGAGGTCCAGGCCCACCTGCACTCCCCTCCAGGTATCACATGTTGGCCTTGGGGCCCCGGCCAGTGAGAGAGGTCCGTGGCCCCTGGCCATCGTGTGAACCAATCGTGTGTTTTTAAACGTTTTCTTTCAGCTCTAGGACATGGCGGACAGGTGAGCGGTTAGGGAGGGACCCCTGTGGGAGGGATGCCTGCACGGGGCTGTCCTGCTAGCGACGCAATCTTGCGATGGTGTCCACAACTGAAGCCTCCCACCTGAATGCTAATGGCTGCTAGATGTGGTATGGCAGGTAAAGGGTGTATGACAGTGCATCCTGATTGGCTGACGAGCACCTTCTGACCACTTAAATGTAGCTGGATGCATGTACTGCTGTGTTCTATTGCTTGTGTGTGTTAAAGATAATTTCCAGTGAGTGCTTTTGAAAAGAATAAAGGAAAGTTTGTGAATCTACCTTGAGAAGATAAACTAGTCCAAAATCTGTCCAAGCTGTCAGATTAATAATATCTACTGTAACTGACAGCAACATAAGGAACAAGTAATTTATAGTAGTACATCTTACTCTGGATCATATGTACAACCTAAATGTATCTGTATCCAAGTGTTTTAAATGTAAAAAATGTTCAACCGGGGATTTGTCCATGCTGTTAAAGGAAATCTTACCTACGGAGAAGGAAGTCTCTGGATCCTATTAGTGGCGTAACAGTTCACGGGGCCCCCCTGCAAAAAAATGTATAAAGAAAGTGCTCTAATCAACATGATGATCAACAAAATGCTAAAAAGCTAGAAACCAAGGCCACCAAACCTGAATCGAGAGGAGGCAAGCTGAGAAAATCATCCAGGGCTAAGAGATAGCATGTTGCCCAGTGCCTGTATTATCCTACATAACAGAGGTCAATAAAATAGGGTGAGTTTGTTCTCCAATGGGTGCACTGGTGGTGAATCCTTGATGTAATTTTGTTGATGCTGTTCCATTGAAAGACGATGAGTGGTTGAATCAGTTGTCTGACATCATCATCAGGGGCAAACCTAGGATTATCAAGGGGAGGATTCTACAAAAGGTCTCTTTCAGAAAGTCGCTCTTGACTACACATGTGCTAGCGCAGCATTTGCCCACAAAATAGACACACATTGGGTAGCCAGAACCCCCCCCCCCCCCCCTTTAGTGTAGGTAGCCAGGTATATAGGCAGATATCCAGGTTTATAGGCAGTGTATATAGTAAGATCCCCCAGGTTTATAGGCAGTGTATATAGGCAGAACCCCCAGGTATATAGGCAGTGTATATAGTAAGATCCCCCAGGTATATAGGCAGTGTATATAGGCAGATACCCAGGTATATAGGCAGTGTATATAGGCAGATAGCCCCCTGTATATAGGCAGTGTATATAGTAAGATCCCCCAGGTTTATAGGCAGTGTATATAGTAAGTTCCCCCAGGTTTATAGGCAGTGTATAAAGTAAGATCCCCCAGGTTTATAGGCAGTGTATATAGGCAAATCACCCAGGTATATAGGCAGTGTATACAGTAAGATCCCCCAGGTTTATAGGCAGTGTATACAGTAAGATCCCCCAGGTTTATAGGCAGTGTATATAGGCAGATCCCCAGGTATATAGGCAGTGTATATAGGCAGATCGCCACTGTATATAGGCAGTGTATATAGGCAGATACCCAGGTATATATAGGCAGATCCCCCAGACATATAGGCAGTGTATATAGGCTGATCGCCCCCTGTATATAGGCAGATCTCCCCCTGTATATAGGCAGTGTATATAGGCAGATACCCAGGTATATAGGCAGTGTATATAGGCAGATCACACCCTGTGTATAGGCACTGTATATAGGCAGATCCCCAGGTATATAGGCAGTGCATATAGGCAGGTCGCCACATGTATATAGGCAGTGTATATAGGCAGATACCCAGATATATAGGCAGTGTATATAGGCAGATCCCCCAGACATATAGGCAGTGTATATAGGCAGATTGCCCCCTGTACATAGGCAGTGTATATAGGCAGATACCCAGGTATATAGGCAGTGTGTATAGGCAGATCACCCCCTGTATATAGGCAGTGTATATAGGCAGATCCCCCAGGTACATAGGAAGTGTATATAGGCATATCCCCCGGGTATATAGGCAGTGTATATAGTAAGATCCCCCAGGTTTATAGGCAGATCCCCCATATAGGCAGTGTATATATTAAGATCCCCCAGGTTTATAGGCAGTGTGTATAGTAAGATCCCCAGGATTACAGGTAGTGTATATAGGCAGATCCCCCAGGTATATAGACAGTGTATATAGGCTGATCGCCCCCCGTATATAGGCAGTGTATATAGGCAGATACCCAGGTATATAGGCAGATCCCCCAGGTATATAGGCAGATCCCCCAGGTATATAGGCAGTGTATATAGGCAGATACCAAGGTATATAGGCAATGTATATAGGCAGATACTCAGGTATATAGGCAGTGTATATAGGCAGATTGCCCCCTGTATATAGGCAGTGTATATAGGCAGTACCCCCCATTACCAGCCGCCCCCCCCCCCCCTCTCCTCAAGAACTCCTCAGACTTCTCCCGGCCCCCACCGCTAGGAAAGTCTACATGTCTGGATTCCCCTGTGCTGATGTATTGCCCGGCATGATTCAATCACAGCCGCATACAGGAAGTGACATCTGTCTACTTCCTGTATGTGGGTGGCGATGCTAAGCACTATTTGTAAGAAGAAAAGAAGGTAAAATTCAATTGGGAGCTAAGTTGTATGACCAAGCAATAGTTGTGAAATGCCGAATTGTAAAAAATAGCCTCATTGCAAGGGGGGTATAAACCTCTGGTCCTCAAGTGGTTAATTATGCAATACAAATGCTATGCAAATCACAGCATTCAGTTTTTACTTACAACTTACTGAGCAATACTGGTGTGGTATTTGATGTTGTGATAGGCGCAATAATAGTAATAATTATATGTATAAATATTATTATTATTATTATTATTATTATATGTACAATATCTTGCAAATATTCCCAAAGGCCAATTACATATACTTAGGGAAATCCTCCGAAATGAATATCAAAATACTATAATAAGAAAGCAAAGTGTCAAGCAGCATTTATGCAGGACTTCTCAAAACATCAGGGATTGCATTTAATGCTGTGCATATTACATGGCATGGCAATTTAAATAGACTTAAGTTACCCATGCCTGTGGCTTTTTAATTATTACAGTAAGCATACGTCTGTTGCTCCTTTGGGGATTATATTAACCATTTTTAAATTAGGATCTATTAAGGTATTGAATTCTGACCAGTGTTTGCTTTCAAGTTCTAATGCAACTCTACATTAGCTTTCTGTTATATTTCTGTTAATAAAGCTCTGTCATTAGTTATTTCTAAGTATTTTTTCTCTCATCCTGTTAAGGCACAATTATGAGACCATTAGCATCTTAACTGTGCCCTTTTTAAGAAGGGCTATTCAATATTATGTTTTATTTGGAAGCAATTATAAAACAAACACATGCTAATTCTTGCCTCAGATTTGCTCACATAAATAATTTCCTCTGAATGGACTGTTCTATTTGGTAGGTATGTTGTTTTTAAAGTAAAATAAAATAAAACTTGCTTTTTAAAAACAACCCAGAAGCTGCCTTGAAGCAAGGTTTACACTTGACAGTCTCACATGCAGTTTTCCACAATGCAAATCTGCATTAGAAGTGACACCCCAAATAAATCAATGGGCTTATTCAAACCTAATGCAGGTTTCTGTATGTGGGGAAAAAAATACCAGCCTGTTGCACCTCCTCAGACTCTGTGAATGTTTTTTTTTCATCAATCAAAAGTTTTATTTCACATAAAAAGCATGCTTACAGGTTAAGTACATTTGATGGTGTGTACAAAGAAATTAGCATATACAATGGTAAAATGGTAAAACATCAGGGATCTATTAATACAGAGAAAAAAAGAACATCAAGGTCACATAGCATCTAGTGGGATTGCATATACATTTTAAAGGGTATTAATCCATCTGTCCCATACTTTATTAAATTTAGTAGGGCAGTTTCTGTGCACGTATACGAGTTTCTTATATGGGAGACTATTTCTCACTTTCGCCTTCCAAATAGCGAGAGTTGGGAGGGTTAGGGATAACCATCTATATGTTACACATTGTTTTGCCATGAAAAGTGTTTCTATTAGAAAAACTTTATCAAATTTAGGAACTTCTTCGTCCACTAAGTTGAGAATACAGAGTTTAATGTCTAGGGAGGCAGGAGAGCCCATGACATTGTGCAGAAAATCTACTACTTGCTTCCAGAAGTCCACTATTGGTGGACAGGACCAGATAAGGTAGAGGTATGATGGGTTGAGGCTTGAACACTTGGGGCAGGTGGAAGAGTTGGCTGTAGAAAATTTAGCGATTCGGGCCGGGGTAAGGTAGCTTTGGTGCAGGGTGTAAAGTTGGGTTAATCTCTCTCTTATGCAGGGGGATACCAGTCGTGGGGTTAATAAGCAATCCTCCCATTCCACCTCATCCACTTGAATTCCCGCCTGAGTCCATTTTCTGAGAGAACGTTCCATCACTGGAGCAGACCGGTGCTCCAGTAGCAGAGAATATAGTAATCCAATATGATGCTTCATAGGGCCATCTTTTAAGAATTCCATAATTAATGATACCCCAGTCGTAGGAAGACCTGAAGGGAATTGCGATTTTAAGGCGTGTTTAAGCTGTAGGTATAGAAATTGAAAGAGAGGGGGAAGTAGGAATTGGCTTTGTAAGGTTGAGAATGGGGGTATTGTTGCATTATGAATTACTTGTCCCAAATATAGAATGCCCTTGTCTGCCCATATTGAGGAGTTGGGGAGGGAGTAGAGCTCTGGAAGCAAGGGGTTCTGCCATAGAGGGGTGTGGTATTCCCGTATTGTAGAGGGGACTATTTTCTTGGAGTTTTCCCATATTTTAATGGCTTGCGTTAGGATTGTGTTTTTTGTGCCGGATGTAGTTAGTGTACCTTTTAAAAGGGCAAAGGGTAAGTTCTTGGTCCGGTCATTGGCTGAGAAGCCTAGTAGCTCTGAAGTTTGTAGGGAGTCAGTGGTGAACCAGTGTGATAGTTGTTCTAATTGTGAGGCAAAGTAGTATAGCTGTGAGTCAGGAAGAGCCAGACCTCCCGATGATGTAGGGCATTGTAATATGTCAAATTTGAGTTTCGCTCTAGATTTACCCCAAGTAATGGAGAGAAGTAGTGATTGTAGTTTTTTGAAGAAGGATTTAGGAATTTATATGGGCGAGTTGTGGATTATGTAAAGAATTTTGGGGAACAGTACCATTTTAATAAGATTGACTCTTCCTGCTACAGAAAGTGGGAGTTTAGTCCATGAAGACAACTTGGATTGTGTGTGCGTTAGCAGGGGAGCTAAGTTGTTTTGGAAGTAGTCTTTGGGATTAGCTGTGACAGTGACCCCGAGGTATTTAAATTTGGAGGTTATTTGTAGGGGGCATGGGAGAGGTTGAAAAGATATTTGGGGGTCGTCTAAACCAAGTATGGCAGACTTGCTCCAGTTCACCGACAGGCCTGAATATTCGCCCATTTCACAAATGAGGTCATGTATTCTTTTCAGAGAAGAATGAGAGTTAGCTAAATATAAGATCATATTGTCTGCATATTGGCTGAGCTTTTCTTCAACTCCACCAATATGTAGGCCCATGACTTCTGGATCGGCTCGTATCTTACATGCAAGGGGTTTGGCGGAGAGCGCATAGAGAAGGGGGGACAAGGGGCAGCCTTGCCTAGTACCCCTGCCTATGTTAAAAATGGCAGAGACATTGGAGTTAGTGCAAATCTGGGCCAATGGGTTATTATAAAGGATTTGGATCCATCTTATGAAGTTATCGCCAAAGCCAAAGCGAGCTAGAGTCGCCAGTAAAAAGGGCCACTCTACTGCATCGAAAGCCTTAGCGGCATCGAGCGATACAATGACCCTCTCCCCTTTGTTAGAGTGTTCTGCTTGGATGTTAGCAAAGAGGCGTCTAATGTTTATTGAGGTCTTTTTACCAGGCATGAAGCCCGTCTGGTCTGGATGTATGAGGGTTAGGATGACTTTGTTAATACTATTTGAGAGAATTTTGGCCAGAATTTTGATGTCTTGGGGAAGGAGCGAAATGGGGCGGTATGAGTCACAGCTTGATGAATCTTTTCCGGGTTTAGGAATTAGGATAATTAAGGCTGTGCGCATCGATGCGGGTAATATGCCTGAGCTGAAAGCATGTAAGTATGTTTTAAGTAACGGGGGGGCTAAAATGTCTATAAATCGTTTGAAGATTTCTCCAGGTAGGCCATCTATTCCAGGGGCTTTTTTATTGGGCAGTGAGTGTATTGCGAGTTCAATCTCCTCAAGTGTAATCTGGCTGTCAAGCATATCTCTGTGTTCTGGAGCAAGTCTGGGAAGGTTTATTTCAGAAAGGAATATTTCTGCCTCTGTTTGTGAAAAGGTGGATTTAGATGTATATAGTTCTTTAAAGTATTCTGCAAATCGGTGATTAATGGCCGCAGAGCCAGAAAGTAAGTCACCATTGTTGTTTTTTATATTAGGGATGGTTCCCAAAGATGACCTGTCATGGGCCATACGTGCTAGGATTGTCCCAGTCCTCTCCCCTTGTTCATAATAGGTTTGTTTTAGAAAGAATGCTTTGGCTTTGTTTTTCTCCTGTAGGAGGTCTTTTAATTTTGTTTAGGTGCTTTTCCAGTTGGCGCGATTCACCTCGGACGGCTCTCCTATATATTTGTCTTCGAGTGACAAGGTTTGTCGTTGCAGATCAGAGATTGTTGCATTATTAACTTTTTTAAGGTGAGAGACAGCACTAATCAATATACCTCTGAGGTATGGTTTAAAGCTGTCCCAAATAAGGGCATGGTTGTCCTCGTCTTTATGAACATAAAAAAAAAACTGCAGTTTGTCTATACGCCAGTTCTCCAAGGTGAAAAGCGACAGCCAGAAGGGGTTGAATTTCCATATGGACTGTTTGGGTACATCAAACCATTGAATCGATAGGGTAATGGGAGAGTGATCTGAGACAATCCTGGGCAGGAAACCAACAGTGTCAATTAGTGGTAGGAGATTAGCTGAGACAAAAAAATAGTCTAATCTAGACAGTGTCCCGTGTGATGAGGAAAAGCAAGAGTATTGTTTCCGCATAGGGTTAAATAGACGCCAGACGTTGTGTAGTGCCAGATCAGTAAGAACATTGGCAAATGAGGTAAGTTTGCTGTTTGCTGGAGGGAAGCGGTCTAGAGCTGGATTACATGTGGCATTGAAGTCACCTGTCCAAATAGTTGGGCAGATGGGGAGGAGAGAGCTGAAGGAGATGCCTTCTTTTAGTAAAGTGCATGAGTATGGTGGCGGAATGTAAAAAGCAAAGATATTTATGAGTCTGGCGTCCAGCAACCCGTGCAGAAACACGTATCAACCATATGGGTCTATCTTAATTTTGACAGGAACAAATGGCAAAGTACGTCTAAGGAGCACTGAAACGCCTCTGGAGTATTGAGAAAAAGTGGAATGGTAGGCCCTTCCGACCCAGCTGCGTTCCAGTGCCTTTACTTTGGTTCCCGTCACATGCGTTTCAATTAAAGTCAGAATGTCGGGCTTCTGTTTAGCAATAAAATTGAGGATTAAGGATCTTTTCATGTTATCGTTTAGTCCCCGCACATTCCAACTTATGAGTTTGATACTTTTGTCAGAGAGAGCCATTGAGATGGTGTGAGAGAAATATATGGTGAAAATTATGCAGTTTTAGACTCCAGCCTATAATAGGAGTGTTAACCTGGGTGGACTGATTGATGAAAAACAACACATAAAACCGTAACTTTACCTGGATCAACTGAACCAGTAAACCCCAACATAAGTAAACGCCCTGTTCTGCTGCAACGTGCATACAGAACCTTATACCCAACTTTTATATAACAGATAGAGCCAAAGGGGCCCAGGCAGGTCAAGGCTAAGTTGCCGAGTGATCCGCCTGAACACCTACACAGTTAGGGACCTATGAGGGACCCAGAAGTAGAAGTACAAGTACAAATCAAAATTTAATGATATCACACAGAGGGGGGGGGGGGGGGGGTGGAAGGGCACTGAACAAGTAACCCGTCCAGTGGTCAGTAATGTGGGTGACTAATGCCTTTTACAGTGAGAGGAGTCTGTATTGTAACCGATAGGTGAATGCGGCATTAAGTAAGCAGCACAATATAGTTCGGGAGCAGTCTCGGTATTGTGGCGGGGAGTTTTCCATGGGGGAGAGTGGACTCTTGGAAGGATACAGTTCAGCGTTAATATACTGCATGCGTAGAATATATTGGTTGCCAGTAAGTAATATTGAGGATGTGACCATTAGCCAATGCATCTAGGTGGACTTGCAGGGTGTTATGCCGAGAACAAGGGTGGGAGTCCGGGTGCCGCCTTGTATATAAATAGGTAGTGTCTCAAGTGCTGCATGGCCTCTCAGTAAAGGTCTTTCTGCACCACATGTACCCAGTCTCAATAGTGGTCTTCTTTCAAGGAGAATGGAGCGGGGATACACGTGGCGAGAGGAGTGGGTGAATAGGAACATAGAGGAACAGTACCTTAAGTCGTGGAGGAGCTTTCTTGATGGCGAGCATCAAGCCATTTATGCACATCTTCAGGTTCCGTGAAGAAAACGGTTTTCCCGTCCGCGATGACCCTCAGCCTAGCGGGATATAACATGGCATATGGTAGTTGGCGGTCGCGTAGCTTCTTCTTGGCAGAGATAAAGCGCGCCCTTTGTTTTTGGACTTCCATGGTGTAGTCTGGGTAGAAGGAGATGCTGGTGTTTTCAAAGTTGATCTGGCCCTTCTCTCTGGCAGCTTTAAGTACTGCGTCACGGTAGTTGAGGAGTTTGAATATGAATGTACGTGGTGCGGCCCCTGGAGTTGGAACTTTGGAGCCAATTCTGTGGGCCCTCTCCACCACAAATACCTTGGAAAAGGTCGCTTCTCCAAAGTGCGCCATTAATAGTTCCTCCGTGAATTTTTCTGGGTCTTTGCCTTCTGCACGCTCCGGCAGGCCCACGATCCTTATGTTTGACCTGCGGAGTCTGTTCTCCTGGTCTTCCTGGCGGTCAGTTATGGCCTTGATACCTTTTTGGGCCTGGCCCTGTTCGAGAGACAGAGGCTTGACTGTGTCTTCTAGAGAACTGATCCGCTTCTCAGATTCCCCCACTCGTTCTTTGAGGTTCCGGAGGTCTTGGCAGAGAAACGATACATCTTTTTTCACCTCGGCCAGAGTGGAGGTTATCTGGGTAAGGCTGGTTTGGCAGGCTGAAATTGCCTTCATGACTTGGGAGAGTGTCGGCTTGCGCTTTTGTGTGGAAGCGCCGGCCTCATCGTCTGAATTTGGTTGCGAGGGGGTCTCGGCGCCATCTTGGTCTTCTGCGCGCTTTTCCTTCGCTCGGAATTTCTGCAGTTTTGCTATGGCTTCCAATGGTCTTGGGGTCGCCATTCTGTCCTGGAGGTAAGAGTGTTCTAGCCTTGGTAGTTTTGTAAAAATAGTCGAGTTTAGTCACCCGAGAGGATATGTTTAAGGATCCTGTGGACGGGAGCTCCTGAACAGTGCGTCCTCACGCCATTAGCTTTCGGCCACGCCCCCGACTCTGTGAATGTTTAGTCTTTTTTTTTTACATTTCCTGCTGTGGAACAAGTCCAACCTTTTTTCCTCACATAAATGAGTGTGGTGTTTGAAAACAAAACAAAAAATCATAAAAACAATAAAAAAACAGATATGATATCATAAGTTAGAGTTCATTTTCTGTACATACAAGTGTGACTCTTTTAAATAGAACCAGTGGCTTGGCAGTCCTGCTGATCTCTTTGGCTTCATTAGTGCCTGAATCACACATATGAAACAAGCATGCAGCTAATCTAGTAAGACTTTAGTCAGAGCACCTTATCTGCATTTTTGTTCTGGGTCTATGGCTAAAGCAGCGTACACACGCCCGGCGGATCGCTCAGAAACAGCCGTATCAGTCTGACGACAGAGCGTACACACGCTGGACTGTCGCTGGCACGCCCACCCAGCGGGAGGCAACGACGGACCCGTCGTTGCCTAAAGTCCGGCGTGTGTACGGACCTTAAAAGTATTAGAGATAGAGGATCAGCAGGAAAATCAGTCTTCATACCGCTGTCATTTCAGGATCCCTTTAAAGCTCAGGACAATAAAGCATTGTTAACACAGTTTTCTTTAGGTCATGTGGACAAACCCATAAGTGTGCAGGAATTGTGTGTGTTCCAATACATATTCAGTTTAGCCATACCACATGCTCATAAGGTTACAAGAGGGCTTACTGATCAGTGTGATTAATTAGAAAATGTTCAATACATTTCCGGCACATTTTCTATAGAATTGTGCCACCCAGTAATACTTGATAGTCAGCTAACCAAAGAGATAAAATACCGACTAATGCTTATATCTTTGTTATATACCGTCATAGCCGGCCTTTGACCTGAGCGACCGGAACGGTTGCTCAGGGCGCTGGCTTCCAAGGGGGCGTCTATAGCTGGTTGCCTATACTGAGGGCACCTACACCTGATTTCCTATACTGGAGGCACCTACACCTGGCTACCTATACTGGAGGCACCTACATCTGGCTACCTATGAGGGGGATGGAGACCTTCAACTGACTTCCTATACTGGGGGCACCTATGCTTGGCAACCTATATTGAGGGCACCTACACATGAGATTCTATACTGGGGCACCTATACCTGGCTACCAACCTATACTGAGTCTGAGGGCATTTTTTGGGGAGGCGCACTGCGGCTATAATGCGTGGTGCAAATTGTCAGTGCTGTGCTATCATTCTAAATGGGGGAAGGCGGCGGGGGGGGGGGGGGGGGGGGTTAGCTAACTGTCTCACTGGTGGTTTTTGGTTATATTCCTGAAAGGTTTTAGCCTTCATTTTTAAGTTCAGGATAATGCACTCTTTCCATCCATTTGTGGTTATTAATAGTAATTTTTCTATTATACATATGTGACGTGTCACGGAGATCTGAACATTTGGCATGATGTGTCACAACGTCAAAAAGGTTGGGAACCACTGTCCTAGGAGATATCTCAGGAAAAAAGGTGAATTGCACATGGGCCTGTCTGTGTGTGTGTGTGCGCGCACATGGGAAAAGAATGAATCGGGGGCAAAAATCAGGTTCCGCTCAGGGCGCTGTGAAACCTAAGGCCGGCCCTCTATACTGTAGTTGTCTTAACAGTAGTATATTAACAGTAATGTATTTGGCAGCTCACAGAGCACAGTCAGAAGGAAGTAGATTCCATTCGCTAGTGAGTTGGAAAACTTTAGGTACAGTTAAAGCTAATGGAAACCATTTCTATAGTGCGATCTGATTGCGGCGTGATTTTCACCCGCAATCGTCCTGCTGCATTTTTAGTGTGATTGAGCTCCTTTACTTTGTGTCCTTGTTAATGTAGCCTAAAAAATGTTTGCAAAGCTTTTTCTAGACATCCCCTGCTGGTGGCTGTACTTCTTCTGCTTCTTGCCTGCACAGAGCGGAAAATGTTGACCCTCTTACCATGGAGAAGTTGCATGATCATGTTTCTTATACCATGTTTGTGTGTATAACCTTGTATGCTACCTCTCTGTCTGACACTCCTTGTTAACACTGTATCTATCCCTATTATTTGTCCAGCACTAGGTAATATGTTGACACTTTATACATACAATGCATACAAATAATAATGGAGAGGGATCTGCATTAGTGCCTTAAAATCATCTCCTTCTAGTGATGACTTCTGCATTCTCTCTGGATTGAAAGAACACAAGTTCTTTCATCTTGGCTCAGTATTATGTATTGAGCATCTTGTAAATCCAATAGTCAGCATTGCATTTGATATGCTCTATGCAACATCTGTGTATGAGAAACATATCCTCTTCCTCCCCTCCCACCCATAGACAATGGCTGATGTTATCAATAGATGGAATGCTCCTTGAGTGGCCTCCTTTCCCTCCTCCTCTTCTCCTTTGGCTTTAACCCCCTTGTCCCCCTCCTAATCCTACATTTGTGGCCTTGTAGGGAGGGAGTGACAATGATGATTATAAAACCCAGGTATTTTGCTTCATTCTTTGTTTAGCAAAGCTTCTTGAAACTGGTGTTTGTAAGATTTCAGCTCTTGCTCTTGTCTGTTCCAGCAAGCAGACATTTATGTGACTTCCTGAAAAGGGTCTAAAATTACTCATGTCTTGTATTTTTAGTCACTCATTATAGGTGAAGGACATTCATTCTATCACAGCCTCCACCATGTACTCCATGAGTGCTGTCTGTTGTTGGCTTAGCCATTGCAGCATATAGAGTGCACTATAGCTTTCTAGCATGTGGGGACATAACACACCAGACATTTTTGGAAGGTTGAGTTGCTTCTGGACTTCTGCCAAGTGTGTGATGGCTGTGTATGATTGTTAAAAATGTGCAGATAGTTTCTCTGAACCTTGTAAAAGTAGAAGGTGACCTTGGTATGTGATTACAAAGCATTGTATTATAAGGCTCAAATGGGCCAAGTAAGTTACACGTGTGAGTTTCCTAAGATATAGGGCTGCCAGCAGATTAGCACAATTTTCACACAGAACCTTGCTAGCCTAGAGGTTTGTGTGGAGTCAACCATGAGCAGGGCTAGATTTGTACCTTCCAGCACCCAAGGCAGTTGCTACCATCCACCCTTCCTTCCATTCAATATCATTCTGTCCAACAACCTGATTAGCGGTCACTGGTTTGCAGGAGGAAAAGCCTGTTTTATGCCTGGTACACACAATGCAATTTCCCGTCAGTAACTGAATCCTAAAGCTTATATGTCCCAGGATCACCAGGACACAGCAGATGCAGCAGAGCAAGCTGTGACTGACTCATTGCACACCAGGAAGTAAAGAAGATACGCAGAGCTCTGTAATTCAGGCTGTGTGTGCAGCAAAGAAGGGCAGCTTCGACCAGAAGAAATTATTTACTTTGACATGCGGCTCCTATGTCTCCCCAGCCCTTTTGCCCTTCTGCTTCTTTAGCACCCAAGGCCATGACCTTTGTGACCTTTCCAGAGATTCGACCTTGACCATGAGCTGCCTACATCTGCAGTACCCTTAAAATATCCACGGCTGTGTGACTGCAGTCACCAAGGCAGACATGCTTTAGCACAGCAGAGCTCTGTTCAACTTTTGCACTTTTAAGTTGTTTATAAGGAAAGCCACTACTGGGGTAGCCATGGAACAGTGTCCCTTGAACAGGATGTTGGAGCAGAAGAGAATGATGAGGAGGGAATCTAGGTTTAGTTGACAGAGGTAGTCAAACATAGTTCAAATCTTGCTGGTAGGTTAAATTTAAGTACCCAGTGTGCCTTGAGTAGACTTGTAGCTAAAGTTACCAAGTGACATGTACTGTATTTGTTCTTACTTGACGAAGTCTGTGTGGTCTGGAGCATCTTGTGAAAAAGAGAGAGCTAAAGTGATGAGGACACCTCATTTGCATTTTCAAGGATCTTCGGAAAATATCACTGCTGTATAAATGAATTATGATAAAATGTATTTGCCTATTTCCATATTTCTGGATTTATTTTATCTGCAGGGATTTTCTACCTAAGTGCATTAAATATCATGAATCCGTTTTCATTTTCAACATGTACTGTTCCGTAAAATAAACAGCAAAATGTACCAGCGTGACCAATCCAGTTTTTTACTTCATTATTTTCTTATCTGTAGATGATCTTTTAAGTTGAGAGTGTCTGCAGCACTATACAAAGTAAACTTTTACTATCTTCCGGGAGAAGAATGAGTATCATTTAATTTGCATACTGATTAGCAATCTATTGTGTCTTTCTAATTTTCTAAATTTTCTCTAATTACAAGCTCTGTTTCCATAGTTACAATTTATATGCTCATTTCATAGTGGATTTCTTTCCATTTATTTCATCCATTTCATTTATCTGCTTTATTTGCTAAATCAATAACACACAAACTTCAGGGGAGCTTTTCTTTTTATGGTCTCTTTGAAAAATATGAAAGGGATAGATTAAAGTGTTTAGCATGCAGTCATTTCAAATGCTAAGAAATATCATTTTTAAACTTCCTTCCTTATATTGATGATGAAGGTCCTTGAAGCAACTGTGTATGTGGAATCAGCTAATTTATCCCCACAACATCCTGCAATATATAAAAGGCAACTGTTTAGCATCATCATCACTTTAACTAACAGCCATAATGTTTACAACAAACACCAGCAATAGATCAGAGAAAAATGAATCACTAAAAGCCTAAACCACAGTCCCTGCTGCTGAATATTTAAATTAACATTTTAATTACATTTTATTAAAAGCAAGTTTTCTATTTTACATCACACTTTTTAATAGAAGCGGCATGAGTTTAGATTTTTATGTAAGTAGCTCCTTTAGCTTGTGCTAAATAAGTTTAGAGACATACAGAGTTCAGTTCGGGCAAACTCATCTGTTAATGCACTGTACGGACATTATTTCTTTTTCTTCCTTAGCAAATCAAGTGTTTGACTGTGAAGGTCAAAAGTGGTCACTTTGTCACTTCTTTTTACAGCCATTACTTATTTGGTAAAATGTATTTTTAATGACAAAATTGTACTAAACTGTATTTTTTTTAATAAGCAAAATCAAACCTATCTTGGTATGTACATGTCCAAGTGTAAGTATGGTTGCTGCTATTACAGACATTTTTGAGACGAGGCTAATTTCATAACTATCAGGCTGACAAAGTAGTGAGTTTCCGGACCAGAGCAAGTATTCATCATATAGTCAGAAAACTCATATTCTTATTCCATAAGTTGCCATCGGAAAACACAGAGGTTATGGTGCCCTGAGTTGCAGCCTTAGCAAGTTCCACTATTCTGTTGTTTGTCACTTTTGATGTTGTTAAAGGGAATCTGAAGCGAAAATAAGCTTTTAAATTAATGATTTGTATGTGTAGTACAGCTAAGAAATAGAACATTAGTAGCACAGATATGAGTCTCATATTGTTTCTAGTACAGGAAGAGTTAAGAAACTTTAGTTGTTATCTATGTAAAACAGCTTCTCTGAGCTCTCTGACTCAATTTGAGTCAACGACAGTGCTGTTTTCTGAAGCACTTAGGGCTCTTTCACATTAGGGCAGATTTTCTGCGTTTCAACGCAAAGGGTAAAGTTTGCGTTACCTAAGGTGAAATGAAAGTCCATAGAATTTCATTTTAGCTTTCACATATAACGCAGCCTTTTTTGCGTTGCGTTACACTGCACCTAGGCGCAGTTTTTCGGCCGACGCTAGCTTTATGCGTTACAATGTTAGTCAATGTAAAACGCACACTATGCGCGTTTTAATCCGTTAACGCAGGCAATCAGTCCCAGAATGCAATGCAACAGAGTAACAATGTAGAAAGTTAAAAACTAAAAGAAAAAAAAATTACCTGCGTTTTTCTATGTGCTGTAAAGCATTGAAAACGGATTAAAAACGCACACTCACTGCAGTGCAACGCATATCAAAACGCATTAAAACGCATACAACAAAACGTATGCTTTGAGCGTTCTCCAACGCAAGCTCTGATGTGAAAGAGCCCTTATCTCAGGCTGTCTATCACAGTTTCTTGTTTGTTTGAGGTTTTACTGCCAGGAAGGTCATTAGCTCTAATCTGTGTCATCATTTAAAATACAGAGGCCCATATGCAATCCACTTTTTCTCCTGAGTTTTCTCCTAGGTGACATTTTCAAACTTGACAATAAAATGCCCTTTAAGCCACCAGAAAGCAAGAAAATATTAAACATAATTTTGATAGTACTTTTCCAATATCTTTTTCAGTTGAAAAATGCTGAAAAGTTATTTTAAATAGTAGCTGAAAAAATATCTCCTAGGAGAAAACTCAGGTGAAAAGTTATTTGCATATGGGCCAGAGTGTAATTTGTAAACTGCGAATATTAGAGAATGATGCAATGTTATATAAAAAAAATTATATAGCTGAAAATAAAAATATAAGACTCTTCTTTAATACAAATAATTAATAAAACATTATTAGTGCACATACAATTCATTATATCATGCGTTTTTTTCCGGTTCAGTGTCACTTTAAATCCATCCTAACAAACAGGATTTCCTTTTCTAGAGTTATACCATTTGAGTAAAAGCTGCTTCTGGCCATTATGTGCCTCTGGAAAGGCATATTTTCGCTCCCCCAGTCTTACAATTTAGAGAATTGTAGCTGGCATTAATTCGTTTTGTCAGTGCTAATGAAAAATTGATAGACAAATATTATAGGTAGAAAAAACAACTTGTTGTAAAAAATATTACCTTTTAGTGGCTAACTGATAGAGTTAAATTATGCAAGCTTTCTGGTGTCTAGTCCCCTTCTTTAGACATATTTCTGTGAGACAGCGCGGAAAGGCAGCTGCTTGCTCTCAGAGCACAGCGGCTGCTTCCGCGTTTGGCATGGCGGCGCAGCATGGAGAAGCCACCGCATGCCGCGTGAACTGCGCTGAAAGCGGAGAAGCCGCCGCGTGCAGTGCGACGGCTCCCGCAGCTGGCAGGGACAGCGCTGGTGTGGCTGGGACTCATAGTCCCTCTAGGTGTAGAGTGACGCGCGCGCGCACTCAGGCAGGGATTTTATGACAGTCAGAAATGAGTCAGCTGACCAGGCTGGTCAGCTGACTCTGGCTCCATCCCTTATTGGTCCAGCACTTAGGGAGGTGCTGGAGCTGATGTCTGGGTATATATACTGCCGGCTGTTCAGTTGCTGGTTGTCTGGCGTTGCGAACACAACGTGGGAGCACTCAGACCCTTAGTCAGATCTTTAAGTGTGCCGGGACCAGCTGGAGCTGTAATCCTACACTTAGCTAGATTCTGTTGATAGCTAAAGTACTAGTTTGATTGTGATTATCTGTTATGACCCTTTGCCTGCCTGACTATCCTCCTGAACTCTGATCCTGTACCTTGCCATTCTGATACTCTGTTGCCGAACCCCGGCTCGTCCTTAGACTCTGCTTCTGCCTCCTGACTTTGCACCTCGATATATCTGATACCCTGTTGCCGAACCCTGCCTGTATCTTAGACTCCGCCTCTGCCTTCTGAATCTGTACTTTATCTGTCCGTGTGGTTACGACCTGGCTTGTCCGACCTCGAGAACCGACCTTACTATTAGAGGCGGTTCCCCGTACTGTTAGTGACACTTCCTCCATTCCGTCACTCTCAGATAAACCTTCCTACTCTTAGCCTGACTCCTCCCGCTTTGGAGGGTTCAGGTCTTCGGAAGGAATCCGTGCAGTACTCCTTACTGCTCTGAGGCCTAGTCCTCTAAGTGTTACTGTTACACTAAACACTACACTCTACTCAGGTGTACAGAGGTTAGCTGGTATATCGGATTATCGGTGATACTGCAGATCACTTATAATCTGGTATATATCTGTATTCCCAGTGATACTGAAGATCACCGGTAATCAGATCCTCTCTGTGCTCCACCGTTCGTTACAGAACGCCAGACCCAAAACAAAATGGACGCACGCATTGGTCCTCTGGGTGAACTTGCCACTTCGGTGGATAATGTCAATCGAGTGCTGGGTGAACACAAAGCATTGATTGAGGCTCTGTCAGGGTCTGTACGAACCCTCCAGACGTCAGTGGATGAAGTGCGATCCCCTCCTAGCGCGGACATACGTATGCCCGTTCCCGAACGGTTCTCTGGCCACAGATCTGACTTCCGCAATTTTAGGAGTAGAGTGTTATCTTATTTTGAATTGAGACCCCGATCCTCTGGTACTGAGGCCCAAAGAGTCACGTTTATCAAAACTTTACTGGCCGGTGCCTCTTAGACCTGGGCATATAGCCTGCCCCCCAGAGACACAGCTCTGACCTCAGTAGAGGAATTGTTTAAAGCCATGGCAGTAATTTACGACGACCCAGACCTTGCTGCGACCTCTGAGCGGAAGCTCAAACTTTTACGGCAAGGCAAGGGTCCAGTCGAAGATTATACGGCCGAATTTCGTAGGTGGTCAGTTACGGCCAGGTGGGACACCTATGCCCTGTTGGATTGCTTCCTGTCTGAGTTGTCGGATGAGGTCTCCGACTTAATGTTAAGTCAGCCCGAGCCCAAAACAGTCGATGAGGCCATCTCATCGGCCATTCGAATCGACCGTAGGCTACGCCACCAGAGACAGACCAGGGGCAGTCACCGTGTCAGGTTGACATCTTATGCGGCGCCCCCCGCTGCACCCCTAGTAACTCCAACTCCTTCTGTCTCATCTTCTCCGGTCTTGCCTCCACCTGAGCCGATGCAGATCGGTCGGTCAAAGTTGACCCAAGTGGAGAGAAGACGGAGAATGTCTGAACAATTATGTTTGTACTGTGGTGAAGGGGGACATAGGGTACGAGACTGCCCTATTAAGCCGAATAAGCCGGGAAACGCTACCGCCTAGGAGTTGTAAGGGGTAACACCCTAGGCGCCCGATTCATACCCCTAGAAGAAAAACGGTTGCTTTTTCCCTGTACGGTTACATGGGAGGATAAGACCGAGGCCACGGAAGCCTTCATTGATTCAGGCTCCGCGGCTAATTTTATGAATGTCGACTTTGCTAAGAGATTGGGTATTCCGCTCACTGCGGTGGAACCACCCATCCAGGTTACGGCAGTGGACGATTCTCCTTTGCAGAAGAATCATCCGCTGTCTCAGACACCAGAGATAGGACTCACGGTGGGGGTTTTACATTGGGAGAGATTACAGTTTTTTGTTTTACACATGTCTACGTCCACCATTATACTTGGTATGCCATGGCTGCGCCTTCATTCTCCGCATATCAATTGGGCGACCGGGCAATTAATTTCATGGTCAGATCATTGTTTTCAACAATGTTTAGAAAAGGTGACGTTGGGCCAAACCAAGATACTGGTGGAAGGGGTTCCTGAGCAGTACTTAGATTATTCTGACGTGTTTTGTCCCAAGGCGGCAGACAAGTTACCCCCACATCGCCCTTTCGATTGTCCCATCGATCTCCGTTCAGGTTGTATGCCCCCCCCCCCCGGGGGCATTTGTACAATTTATCTGGGCCCGAAAAATTGGCCATGCAAGAATATATCTGTGAGAATTTGGCCAAGGGCTTCATTCGCCCGTCCCGGTCGCCTGCCGGGGCAGGGTTCTTTTTTGTTAAAAAGAAAGACGGAGGCCTGCGACCCTGTATTGATTACCGAGGCCTGAATAAGATCACTGTGAAAAATCGCTATCCGTTACCTTTGATAGACGATCTATTTACACAGGTCACGAGAGCTAAGATCTTCTCGAGGTTGGATCTTAGGGGTGCATACAACCTGGTCCGCATTAGAAAGGGCGATGAATGGAAGACGGCCTTCAACACTCTCGACGGGCATTACGAGTATCTGGTGATGCTCTTCGGGTTGTGTAATGCGCCGGCCGTCTTCCAAGAATTAATTAATGAGGTATTCAGAGAGGTGTTGGGCAGATTCGTTCTGGTGTACCTCGACGATATCCTGATCTACTCCGACAACCTCTCTGAACACAGGATCCACGTCAAATTTGTGCTGAACAAACTATGCTGTACGCCAAGTTGGAAAAGTGTATTTTCGAGGTGACATCCGTCACGTTTCTGGGGTATGTGATTTCTACCTCAGGTTTGTCAATGGATCCTGCTAAAGTCACAGCGGTCCTGGAATGGCCGCAACCAGTAGGCCTGAAAGCCCTCCAGAGATTCCTGGGCTTTGCAAATTACTATAGGAGGTTTATAAAGGGGTACTCCACGATCATTGCACCCCTCACCAGTCTCACCAAGAAAGGGGCAGATACCACTCACTGGTCTCCTGAAGCTCTGCATGCCTTCTCCACCCTGAAGGATCTATTCTGCTCAGCACCTATCCTGAGACATGTGGATACTTCATTTCCATTTATTGTCGAGGTAGATGTCTCAGAAGTTGGAGTGGGGGCTGTGCTGTCTCAGCGGTCAGGTTTGCAGGGTCGAATGCACCCATGTGCCTATTTCTCTCGTAGGTTCTCTCCAGCAGAGAGAAACTACGATATAGGCAACAGGGAGCTCCTGGCCATTAAATTGGCTTTTGAAGAATGGCGACATTGGTTAGAGGGAGCAAAACATATGATCACGGTTTACACTGATCACAAAAACCTGGAGTACATCGAGGGGGCTAAGAGGTTGAGCCCCCGTCAGGCTCGATGGTCTCTATTTTTTTCTCGATTCAGGTTCATTATTACGTATACTCCAGGGAGCAAGAATGTTAAGGCAGATGCTTTGTCCAGGTGCTTTGAGCTAGAGACAGCACAGCCCTCCGTCCCTGAGACTATTGTTCCACAGAAATTGGTGCTGGCTGCAACCGATACTTGGGAAGACTGGAAGGAGATGTTAAGCCCCTTCCAGCAGGACATCCCGGAAGGGAAGCCTGAAGGGGTTATGTTCATTCCCCTGCCCTTTCGTCTTCAGATCCTAGAGATGTTCCATGCGCATAAAAATGCTGGACATCCTGGAGCAGCCAGAACACAGGATCTTGTAGCCAGGTGTGCCTGGTGGCCCTCTCTGTCAGTTGATTGCAAGGAGTTTGTTAGGGAATGTGCAATATGTGCAAAAAGTAAGCCCTCCCGGCTGGCACCTGTTGGTACCTTACAGCCTTTGCCCGCCCCGAGTGAACCATGAACCCACTTGTCCATGGATTTTGTTGGTGAGATCCCCAGGTCTGAAGGCATGTCGGTCATTTGGGTGGTAGTCGACCGCTTCAGCAAGACGGCCCATTTTGTGCCCTTGAAAGGACTCCCCTCGGCCCAGGAATTGGCCGACCTATTCATCGTCCACATTTTCCGGCTGCATGGCATTCCGGAAAACATAGTGTCCGATAGGGGAGTCCAATTCATCTCTAGATTCTGGAGGGCATTTTGCCACCAAATGGGCATGAAGCTGTCTTTCTCGTCTGGCTACCAACCACAGACCAATGGGCAGACTGAACGGATTAATCAGTCTTTGGAGCAGTTCTTAAGATGTTATGTTGCGGAGGCACAGAATGACTGGATAACATTTTTGGCCTTTGCAGAATTCGCACAGAATAATTTGAAGAGTTCTTCTTCTGGTTTTTCTCCATTCCAGATTGTGACAGGGAGGTCGCCCAAACTAACATGTCAGCACAAAATAAATGCAATGTGAGAAACATGTCAGCACAAAATAAACGCAATGTGAGCAACATTTCAGCACAAAATAAACGCAATGTGAGTAACATGTCAGCACAAAATAAACGCAATGTGATAAACATGTCAGCACAAAATAAACGCAATGTGAGCAACATTTCAGCACAAACTAAACGCAATGTGAGCAACATTTCAGCACAAAATAAATGCAATGTGAGTAACATGTCAGCACAAAATAAACGCAATGTGAGTAACATGTCAGCACAAAATAAATGCAATGTGAGAAACATGTCAGCACAAAATAAACGCAATGGGCCTGATTCACAAAGCGGTGCTAACAGTTAGCCTGGTGAAAAGCCCTTTATCACGCCTAAACTCAGTTTAGGCATGATAAGTTTAGGTGTGATAAGTTTAGGTGTGATAAGTTTAGGCATGATAAGTTTAGGTGTGATAAGTTTAGGCATGATAAGTTTAAGCACCAACTGCGTTAGCACCGCAGTGCACAGCTGATCAAAAGTTTTGCGCTAGCAAAGTCTGGTGCACTTCGCATAGAGTTTAATGGCGCTGCTTTGCGTGCGGGACTTTGCACGCTATCTACACTTATCTAAACTTAGCATGCCTAAACTTATCACACCTAAACTTATCACACCTAAACTTATCACGCCTAAACTGGCTTTTCACCAGTGTGGTGCAAAGGTTATCATGCCTAAAGTCTTTTAGGCGTGATAACTGAGTTATCACCGCTTTGTGAATCAGGCCCCATGTGAGAAACATGTCAGCACAAAATAAACGCAATGTGAGAAACATGTCAGCACAAAAATAAACGCAATGTGAACAATATTTCAGCACAAAATAAATGCAATCTGAGCAACATTTCAGCACAAAATAAATGCAATGTGAGCAACATGTCAGCACAAAATAAACGCAATGTGAGCAACATTTCAGCACAAAATAAATGCAAAGTGAGCAACATGTCAGCACAAAATAAACGCAATGTGAGAAACATGTCAGCACAAAATAAACGCAATGTGAGCAACATTTTAGCACAAAATAAACGCAATGTGAGCAACATGTCAGCACAAAATAAACGCAATGCGAGAAACATGTCAGCACAAAATAAACACAATGTGAGAAGCATGTCAGCACAAAATAAACGCAATGTGAGCAACATGTCAGCACAAAATAAACGCAATGTGGGCAGCATTTCACCTGGAAAAAAAAGCATTTACTCACCTGACAGAAGTCTCTTCTCGCTCCTGGCCAGCCTCTGGCGCGCTGCTCCCGGGACCATCTTCCTCCTCCTGCAGTCTCCCGCGCTGACATGCAGAGTAGGGCTATGGCAAGATGGCGCCCGAAACCCTGTACTGGAGACACAAATTGTCTCCAGTACAGGGCTTTGGCAGCCATCTTCCCGTAGCCCTGCTCTGCCTGCCGGAGACTATGCAGGCTGGAGCGGGGCTGCGGGCAATGAACTGGCACGGCGTCTATAGACGCCACAGCCAGTTCATACAGATACGGTAGCCAGAGTCCCGAGGCCGGGACGTCCCACTGCTAAAAGTGGGACGTTTCCCAGGACCTCATGCAGCCTGGGACAGCGCCCCTCGAAGGCTGGACCTGTCCTGGGTAAAGCGGGACGTATGGTCACCGTAGATTAGAGAGAGATCTGTTGGCTGCCCATACACCACAGGACGATTCCCAATCAATTTTAGCATGAAATCTCTCAGGATCCGGCAGAGTCTGCCTACGTTCTCTAGTCCAGCATTCCCCAACCCTGTTCTCAAGGCCCACCAACAGTATGGGCCCATTTCCACAATACCTAGGCAAATCTGCATAGAAAAAAAAAGCCTCCGGATTTGCATGTGTATGGTTTTTCATGTGATTTTATGTGATTTTACAATCACTATTCACTACTATTGACTTCCGCATGCGTAAATGCATACGCAAAAATGCATACGCATTAACACGAAACCATTTAAACAGCACGAAAAATTGTGACAGAGGCGGACAGGTTTTTTTTTTTGCCTGCGGGGGTAAGCGAATTTCGCCTGTAATGGAAACAGCCCCATTGACTTGTATATGTCATCCGAATTTGCATGTAGAAAATGCATGCAGATTCACATTAGTGGAAATGGGCCCTAAATGTTTTGCAGGAAACCACACAATTTCTTAGGTGAGGTAATTCGTGTCTTAGCAGAGCTCATTAACTACCTCTGTGGATTTCCACAAAACATGCAGTGTTGGTGGGCTTCGAGGACATGGTTAGGGAACACTGCTCTAGTCTATAAATGTGCATGTATGTGTGTGTTTATACATTACCTGCCCTGTGTCGCAGTGCCCGTCCATGTTCTGAATACCCCATTTGCCCCATACAAGCCGCCGGAACACAGCACACTCCGGCGGTGTGTATGGGGCTAATGGAAGAGCAGTGGATTCGGAAGACAGACGGGCACCATGACACAGGACAGGTAATGTATGAATGCACACATACATGAACATTTATACACTGTGGGAATAGCGACAGGGGTTACATCACGTTTGTTGCTTGTCCCAATATCGTTCACCGTTATTGTCACGCACCAGATCCAGAAAGTCGGCCCTACACCTTGCAGCTTGTCTGACCAATATATGCAACCAATCTTCAATCGGGCATGCATTTGGCAGCAAAGATTTTCACCCGATTCAATAATTATTAAAGAGAATCTGTACTCTAATATTCTTACAATAAAAAGCATACCATTCTATTCATTATTTTCTCCTGTGCCCCTCTGTGCTGTTTCTGCCACTCTCTGCTGCAATCCTGGCTTGTAATTAACAGTTTTAGGCAGTGTTTACAAACAAACTAACCAGCTTCTAATAGGCTCAGCTAAGCATAGTGTATGAGTCATTCAGAGTATGCAGGGGGCCTGCAGAGGGTGTGTATCGCTTCTACCAATCACAAGCAGCCCTGCACATTCCACACAATCAAGCTTTAGCCCGACAAACAGGACAGAGGAAAGATACATTGATTTATTACAGAGACAGTGCAGTTAGGAAAGACTGCAGTAAGCCAGAGCACATTAGAACAGGCAAAGGAACTTATAGGATAGAAGAACTAAGGCTGAAAAATTTGTTACAGAGTCTCTTTAAATTAGATGGTCAATCAACTGCCAAGTTGCTGATATATGGCCACCTTAAAGGAAACCAGAGATAATTGATACTGTTTTATACATACCTGGGGCTGCCTCCAGATCGCACAGATCGCTCCCACGCCACCATCCTCATACCTGGGGCTTCCTCCAGCCCTCCAGCCCCATGCGCACAGATCGCTCCGTTGCCTGTAGCTCCAGTATTGGGACACGTTAGTTCAGCCAGTCTGCGCAAGAGGAAGTGCGCTCTTTAAGTATCTCTCCAGCAGCCGCCGGAGAGATACGTAGAGGGCACACTTCTCTTGCGCAGACAGGCAGAACTAACGAGACCCTATACCGGAGCAGCAGGCAGAAGAGGACAGCGGTGTGGGAGCGATCTGTGTGCATGAGGAAGCCCCAGGTATGTATAAAATGGTAAGTATTAATCATCTCTGGTACACATTAAGACATTCTTAATAGGAGATCAGCAGCAGCTACAAATGATTGAATTAGGATACACAAAGCTTAAGAAGCTAGGGCAAGCAGTGAAAGGGTTAATAAACGAAAATGCAGGCTGGAGTGAGCAGAGCAGATGAAAGAGGAGAGGGCAGGTTAGTTAGTGAGACTGAATAGTGGAAGGAAGGGGGGCGAGCGATTACACAGAGTATGCCTGACCTCTGTGCAGATTGTTTCTGCTCCCTGAGCTACAGATAGGAGTCGGAGTAATAAAAGATTATCCCCTGCCCGCCAGTCATCACGGTAATGTGGGCACAGGGTTGTCAGGTCAGTGGGGGAGGTCAGGGGACTCATACATTATACAAAAACATTCCCTCTATCAGCACACAGGCAGTCTGACACAGGCTGTGACCTATGTACCCAGAGAGCGGGGCGACTGGGACTGGAGACATAAATCACTTGCCTTTTCTTTCACATGTCTCCCCAGCCCGCCCATCGCTTTTTATCACTTTCATTAGAGATACAGTTAGATGCTTGTAGCTGGCCGGGATCACATGGGGTCAGGCAGCCAGTGAGAGAGCAGAGTGTGCCTGATTCCTCTCTCACTGGCTGCCTGGCCCCATGTGAAACACCATCAGGCTACGAGTATCTTTATCTCTCTAAGAGCTTCATGCTACTTCCTGTTTACACAGGAAGTAACATGAAGCACTTACTGATCAGAGACCTTTGGCGCGATGGAGGTATGTGTTCAGCCTGCCGCCGCCCACCCTCTGCCACTAATGATTGCAGGAGGGGGAGCAATGAGAGGAGAGCCCGAGGTGAGGGGGGGGATGCCCCCCCCCCCCTCCCCACTGATCTGTGCCATGCTCTCCTCTTATGTTGTGACCCTAAGCATGCATTGTTATGAGCTCAGAAAAAGACCCTTTATTTCAGTATGTGTAATATGGCAATGTGCAACAAGTTGTTTTGTAGCAACTTATGAAAGACCCTAGCCAAAAATTTGTCTGGTGTCAGTGCATAAAAAGGATATATTTGTTTTTGTTATGTAAAACAGTGTACAGGCCTCAGACTAGAGGCAGAAGGCATTGACACTCATCCACTGCACACAGCGCTTCAAGATTCCATCATAAGTAACCCCCACAGCCAAATGGTATATAAATGATGGCAGAAACCCTCAACTTCCCATGCACAAGGTCCAGATAATCATATTGAGCTCATGTTGGGCTGGCATGTGAATGCCTTGCAATATTAGTGTGTGTAACTTTGTGTAAAGGTTGACATGTATTTGTGTGAATTAGGCTTTACAGGAATTTGCCTAGGAAGTGATGATGGCATGATATGAATCATGCCATCATCACTTCCTAGGCAAATTCCTGTAAAGCCCCATGTCCATCAAGTATGCATATGCAAAGATTGCATACGTTAAGCTTTTGAAAGTTTGAAAACTTCTTGTGGAATGACTAAAACATCCATATTTACATATGTAGTTGAATGTGGTTGAGAAGTTCACGCCAATCATCTGTGTGATCTAAGTATTAGTCCCACAGCCTGAGTCTGACCTTAAAGTGGATCCGAGATAAACTTTTACTCATTGCATAATTGTGTTCCTTTCATATAGTTTATAGGGCATTCCTCAAGCCAAATACTTTTTTTTAAATACTCTTATTCCCTATAAAATAAACAAGCCTCACCCACAGCTTCTCCAGCGCCTAGGGACTCTGAGACTCATGTAGCAAGGGCGTATGGGAGCTCAGTCTGGGCAGGAGGAGGAGGCAGTGTTACAAGCCAGATATTTCAGAGGCTGAGGGGAGGAGGGAGGAGGAGAGGGGAGTGAAGTTTTAACAGGCTGAGGGCTGGAGGTCAGCTTTCCTGTGTGTAGTTATCACAAGCAGAACATGGCTGCTCTCATTGTATCACAGGAACTGGATGCTGTTGAAGCTGTTTGCAGCTAGACTTGCTGTGTAAACTAGATATATAGACAAGTTACTTGTTATAGTTAGTTTTTCATCTTGGGTCTGCCTTAAGAGGGGGACCTCATCTATTAAAGGCTGACCTGAACTATGCAATCAGCAGACATGGGCAGAGGCTGTGTTGCTCTAGTGTAAATGGGAGACATTAGAATTGTGAAATCCAGAGATGTGTACGCAGATTGTTTTGCTAGTCTAGCTGAATGACAATATTTGCTAGATATAATTATTTATATCGTTTGGTAGGAGAGACATTCCATGTAGATTGCATTTTACCTAAGTACTGCCTGAAGTTGTTTGAATTCCTGTATTGTGCAGAAGCTGTGCTGTTCAAGCAGCTGCTGCAATTACCCAGTATCTCAAATCCCAGTTGGTAAAGCTTGCATCCATTACCATAACTGACAGCTGTCAACTGAGTCCCATTACACATAACATGTATCATGCCAGTGATGTTACTGGGTCCTTATTTTTCTCTGCAGCTGCACATAGTCAGATTCTAACTTAATTTCTGAATTTATTCCAGTAGCCCATGGAGATGAATCCACTTATCATCCATACTCCTTTTATGTTGTAAATTATCTGCCAGCATATGTTCCAATATGCAAATGTGCCTTGAGATATTAGTGTTCTGATTGACACAATAATTGTATAATAAAGTATCAGATCAAAATGCAGACTGGAAAAATAATAGGCGTTGGCAGGTTTTGCTCCAGAACCGGGATGACTATGAAGTCCTAACAGGTCATGATGACTTTTAATAGAAAACATAATCTATACCATAGTAACAAATAATGAAGAAGCCCTTCAAATCACTGAATCAAGGTATTCTGGTCACTTTCATGCCCACAGATGTATACAATCAAGCACCTAGAAATGCTGATTACTTCTTTAAGCATTTGTGACAAGGGGTTTTGGGGAGAGGGGGAGACTTTCCTGCCCCTCTCTTCCAGAGTCTTTCCATATCATGGACCATTGAGGCTGGTATAGCCCAGGGTGTGAAGCCCCATGTGGTCCGAGCTCAGTATTCTGGCTATACCAGCCTGCATAGGTGACGAGAGCTCTAGTGTGATTCCTAGTGGTTGTGACTGCCTCCAAGTATCTGAAGATGAGAGAGACCAGGAGCCCAATAGTGCAGTATCGTTTGTACAATTCAGTGTAATAAGTAATGAGAATATTATACTCACAAGGGTGGGTTGCAAAGACCTGCAACCACCGTTAAAGCCTTCAGGGAAAAAAAAATGTTAGAAAAAAACACATGCGAGCACATGTTCGCGCGCGATCCCTGCTATTCTACAACTACAGGACCTGGCACCAATCGGCGTTAGGTGGTCCTGTAGCTGCCACCATCCCACCGCGTTGGCGTTAGGAGTTTGGGAGGGGGTTAAATATACGACTTTAAAATAAAGCTAATTATTATAGGATTGCCACTATTTAAATTAAAAATAAACAAATACGCACTTCTCTTCTATCATGTGCTGTATTGATAAAAAGATTTAAGTTAAAGAGTTAAAATAAGTTCCATGTTTCAAAAGTAGGTAATCAGAGAAAAGCATATTCACAGGTGCTGCTTCAGAATGAAACCAAGAAAAAGAAACCCTGAAGCCATGAGATGGTTCCAGCACATACTTATTAAAAATCCAAACCCGTGTTGGAATACAAATGACCTTATAAGCTAGAATTAACCCAAGGGGTTCCTATTCTTGTATAAGAGATAAACACGTCTATATGTTCAGTGGGCCATTCATTCTTTATGATAATGTGATTTTGGAGAGCAGTGAGGCCACAGGCAACTTAGCAAACTACCACAGTCCATCATTTTTTAAACTGAATGGTCAAGTTAATGGTACAGTTAAGCTAATAGAGGTTTGCCAGAGTTACAAAAGTAATTATAAACACTGAGGCATATAAAACAAAGGCTAGATATCCATGCATTACACAGTACTACCCGGTAAGTAACATTATCTAAAATGAACAACACGGCTAGAGCACTTCAGCTGGCATAAAATGATTACATACTTTCGGTTTAATAACATCAAATAATTCATTGAAAGAAATTGTTATGTTTAGCTTCAGATATTTTATAGTGTTATAGTTTTGTTGTCTGCATCAATACGAAAGGCATGCCACAGAAAAGACCACAGATGTCACTTCTAGCATTGAGGAGGAAGTAATAATTATTATATTATAAATTCTGCTGCATGTGTTGTCAGGTTTATTTTGTGTCGATTTGTGTTTCCTAAGACTACAAAAAAAAAAAAAAAAAAAAACTAAAGATAATGTTTTGGCAGATTTCAATGTGTTTGAGGGAAGAAAAAAATAGCTGTTCTTATGGAATTGTGTTATACCTGAAATCTTTTTGCACCTGCAAAGCGTTCATGTTAAATATGTTTTGCTAGAAGAGCTTAACAAGTTTTCTTTAGATAATGTCTCAAAGAAATTAAGCTCTATTTTTTTAAAATCAAAAACACCTGTTTAAAAGACATCTGGGTGAAAAACTGTACTTTGTTAATTTGGCCTTCTGAAAATGTATGGCTAGTTTCCCAAGTTTTGTTTTTTACCATTGCACCTGCCTTCAAATAAAAACAATCTGCAAAAATCACAAAAGTTAGACCAGGCCTCGCTTGCCAAAATATCAAAAATTCTTTATTGTAAATAGTTTGCCAGCGAAGTGCATCACATTCACTATAATAAAACCATTAAAACACTATAGGAGCCTCTGAAATTCATGCCCCCCCCTCCCCCCCGCTTTCATGCCCGCTTCATACATACATGCACGCCACTCATTCCATAGATAGTTGTTGCATGCGCATGTGTTGAACCACAGAGCTCTGGGTGTTGCAGTAAAAGCTGATCAATCACTGTTTCACTACCAGTATATCAGCAGTTCCAGATTCTGATTAGCCAAGAGTTCTTAGACATTTAGTGGATTCTTAAAGGAGTCATCAGGGCAAATATAGTAAAATGGGTGGTACATACCAGGGCTTCCTCCAGCCCCAGGCTCCCAGGATCTCCCTCGCCGCAGCTCTGCCCGCAGCTGTTCGCCGGAGTTTCGACCTGGTCCCTGGCGATGACGTCAGAGCGACCTGGAGGTCGCTCTGTACTGCGCCTGCATGATCGGCGCTGTCAATCACCGCCACGTGGGCCGGAGCGGACTGCACAGGTGCAGAGCTGCGGCGAGGGAGATCCTGACAGCTGCGGGCAGAGCTGCGGCGAGGGAGATCCTGGGAGCTTGGGGCTGGAGGAAGCCCCCGGTAAGTACCACTCATTTTACTATATTTGCCCTGATGACTCCTTTAAGCAGTTGTCAAGCAAACATCACCTTATACATGTCAAAGGGCCAGGTACACAGACCAAATTTTCACCATACAGCATGTGCAGTGACCGACAGTTGCAGTTCAATCCAGCCGTCTTAGTTACACAATCCTGGCATGGTATGCATATAGAACATCACAAATGGATTATGCTTTTTGTATATTCCAGGGTTAGTAGCCTCAGCATAGCATAGTATTCGAAAAGCTCGTGCTGCAGCAGGCAGAGCATGAAGGATATTATCCATCAAAATCACAAACCTCAGGGGATTGCCATGTCCCTGTATCCAGTTAGCCCCATAGGTGTTTATTAGCTTCACTTGTGGCTCTACTCACATGAGCTGCTTTAGTCCGTTAGCGGCAGCTTGTTGTCACTGATCCACCCACGCACGCCTATGTATCAGCGCGATAGAGGGGATCATAGTTGGAGTGGCGTACAGTTGTAGCGATGGGCGAGGCCGGCCTCATATAGCTCCTCCCAACCCACTCCTTTCCAAATAAAAACAAACCATATCTAAGCTAAAAGACAAAATTAGATCAAATTACTATAATTAATGCTAGAACAGCATTATTCACTGCCAGAGAGGAATCACATTGGTCACTGTACTAGCATATAGGAAACCCCAGCTGCAAATTCAAAGATCCTTTTGCTTAGGTCTTTAAAATAAAAGCCCCAATGTTAAGTATAGGAAACCTTGACAAAAAAGCATCTTTAAGGGCTTGTTCACACCTAGAGCGTTTTTGCCTTTTTTTAAGCGGCAGCAATTTTCAAAATCGCATTTAAAGCGATTGTGCAATGATTCCCTATGAGAGTGTTTACATCTGAGTGGTTTGATTCCGATCCGATCACCAAAGCGCTGCCTGTACCATTTTTGGGGTGATTTGCGTCAATGGAAGTTATAGGGAAATCGCAAAGAGCTTAAAAAAACACTTTATAAAGCGATTTCCCCAGCGCTTTAATGAATAAATTCATTATATTTATTCATTCATGGGTGAAAGAGTTCACCTCTTGACTGACGTCAGGAAGTGAAAAAACATAAACGCTCTGCAAAAGCGCTTAGAAAAGCGTAGCGCACAGATAAGTGTCGGGAGGTGCTAAAAAACATTGTGCAGAAAAATTGAAAAATGCTGGCGTCAGTGAACAAAGCCTAAAGGATGCTGTGGTCAAGCATTAATGCACAGGCAATGGTGCAGATGCGCACGTCCTACATCGCGCGCTAACGGCTGGGAGTGCACTGTGCATGACGTAATGATTATGTTATGTGCATGTGCAGTGTGCTCCCGGCAACGGGCGCGCAATGCCAGCGCACTAATGCCTGACTCAGCCAACCCGGAAGAGGCTGCCAGGGGGCATATAGGTAGGAAAGAAGGGGGTCTGAGGAGAACGGGGGAGTGGTGGGCATCAGGAGCAGGACAGCTTCCCATACATGCCTGTTCCCCCGTTTCTCCAAGTTTCTTCTGCTCTGGTATCCTTTAAATCTGCCACCAGGGCTCCCCACTGGTCCATTAATCTGACTAATAAGAATCCTCTTCAAAGATGATTATGATAAGTCCAGACACCCGGCGGTGTTGTTAGTGTTTCAGCTAGGCATAGGTGTGGTGGGTAGTAGCAATGTTGGTGGGTTCCACAGAGGTGCAATGGTAATCTCCAGAAGAAACGTTTACAGAGAGAAATGTACAGAGGAAAAAGTTGGATGGAGGAAGAAGTACACAGATGCAGATGTCATGAGAAAGAAGTATACAGTAGAGGAGAAAACAACACAGAAGAAAATATATATTTTTTTCTTTAACAAAGTTTTTGACATTTCACCAGAAGTTCCCTCTAGGACAAAAGCCCCAAATGCATGGGGTAGTTACTCCTACCTTAACTAGCACAAGGTGGGCATGAACCCCTTTGTTTTGTTACATTTTATTTCCTTTGATTTACCGCATGGGATGGGATGGATCAGATAACAGAGCCCAGCACAGTACTGCATAGCCATTCTGGTCATACCAGCCTACTTGGAGCAAAGAAGTTATAAAGGCTTGGGAAGGGGGAGCTACTTTTGTTTAACCATTCAAAGAGGAACTCCAGTGAAAATAATGTAATAAAAAAGTGCTTCATTTTTACAATAATTATGTATAAATGATTTAGTCAGTGTTTGCCTATTGTAAAAATTTTTAAATCCCTGATTTACATTCTGACATTTATTGCATGGTAACATTTTTACTGTTGGCAGGTGATGTAGCTGCTGCATGCCTCTTTGGCAGTTGGAAACAGCTGTAAACAGCTATTTCCCACAATACAGCAAGGTTCACAGACTGGAAACTGCCAAGAGTACGTCCTTTTCTTGTTTCTTGTGGGAGGGGTTTCACCACAATATCAGCCATACAGCGCCCCCTGATGGTCTGTTTGTGAAAAGGAATAGATTTCTCATGCAAAAGGGGGTATCAGCTACTGATTGGGATAAAGTTCAATTCTTGGTCGGAGTTTCTCTTTAAGCCTTCTGGACGTAGAGGCTACATCCAAAAAGCCATGTGCGCTCCCGCCGCCAATCGCACGCGTGCACATGCGCTCCCGGCCACGGTTCATTAGCCCAGGAAATAATGAATCGGGACATGGTGCCCGATCATTGATCCCTTTCCCCGACAGAAAAAGCGACGGCTTCTCTCGGAAGCCTCACTCTTTCTGCCTCTTACGTCTCCCCTACGTCCCTCTAAGTGACGTAATGTAAACAAACTTATGGTTGCCATCTTGTGGCCAAATAGTAAAACTACATCTACATGTTAAATAAAAAAAACACAGTTACATAAAAAAATTACTATTTACATGCCACCTGCCCAAAAATACCCAAATAAAATGTTTAATAAAAAAAAAAAATTACGATAAAAAAATGTAAATATTTATCTAAGGGTCTAAACTTTTTAAATATCCATGTAAAGAAGAAATATTTCTATTTTTTTATTGTAAGCTTGTAAATAGTGATGGATGCAAAACAGAAAAAATGCACTTTTAATTCCAAATAAAATATTGTCGCCATACATTGTGATAGGGACATAATTTAAATGGTGTAATACCCGGGACTATTAGGCAAATACAATACGTGGGTTTTAATTATGGAGGCATATATTATTTTAAATCTATAATGGCCGAAAACTGAGAATTAATAAATTGTTTCCATTTTTTTCTTATTCTTCCTGTTAAAATGCATTTACAGTAAAGTAGCCCTTAGTAAAATGTACCACTCAAAGAGAGCCTAATTGGTGCTGGGAAAAACAAGATATAGATCAATTTATTGTGATAAGTAGTGGTAAAGTTATAAGCGAATGAATGGGAGGTGAAAATTGCTTGGATGCATAAAGTGAAACACGACTGAAGGCTGAAGTGGTTAATTGTAATTAAAAAGTTAAAAATATTAAAATTCATTTAATATGCTGAGTGAGTATAAACTCACACAGACATCAAGAGCAAAATGCTGGCCTGGTGTAAGATGTGATGTTGGAAAGATAAAAGACTTGCATAGAGAGAGACTTTTTCCCATCAGACCCACAGTGTATTGGGGCTGTGTTACTGCAAACAAGTAAATTGCCTCTGTCAAACACCTATCCATTGCCTGTCCCTCATTGGACACATGAGTGAACAACCGGACAGTGTAGCGATGGAAGAAGGTGGTCTGATCTGATTTATCTCATTTTGCTTTTAGCTCAAAATTAACCAAATCTCAATCTCATCAATTATCTAAGTGATATTGGTAAACACGCCGACTCAATGAATGTCCGGCCAGGGGCGTTTCTAGGGTCCTTGGAGATCGGGGGCACCTGTGGGCACCAGGCGGGGAGGTATATGCGCGCGCCGCGTCAAAAAATGGGCGTGGCCATGAGGTGAGTGGGCGTGACCATGGGTGGGGCCAAATGTACATGAACTTAGCAGCGGTGTAAGCTACAGATAACGGGCCTGCCCATCGAAATATTGGATGGAGCCCCCTGTCCTTTATTTAGATAATTTACAATCAGTATAGGCATAGATCAAAGATGTATACGCACATACAATTTTGATTGGTCAATCACTGACCCCCAATTTTACCACCCCCGTGCAGTAAGTGGGCCAACAGACAATGAATTTTATGAACAGAGCTAAAATTGGCTAATCAAAATTATATGTGTGTACCAGGCTTTACAGCTAATACTGTACATACTGAAAGTAGCAGGGATCAGCATACAATATAGCTGGTTTACAATCAGTAAAGGCACAAAGTAACACCTTACACTGTACACACTGGAGGTAAATCAGCACACAGTGCAGGCACTAGAGAACAGCGTATACTGTACATACTGTAGGCAGCAGAATTCAGCACACTGCAGCTAGCGTGCCAAAAATATGAGGATCACGTTGTGCGGCGTGCTTATTGCGCCGCACGGAAAAATGGGTGGGCCATGGACCAGAATATAGGTGTGGTAACGGGTGGAGACAAATTTACATGAACCTAGCAATGGTGGGATATTAGATTATGACAGTGGTGGCGAACCTTTTGGAGGCCGAGTGCCCAAACTGCAACCCAAAAGTCACTTATCTATCGCAAAGTGGCAACAGCAATTTAAATTAAATACTGTACAAACATTTTAACTCATACATGAACATTATGGAAAATCCAAGTTGAAAATAAACTGTGAAGATAAACAATTTCATCCATCCTACTCCTGAAAAATGTATTCAATTTTTTAGAACCTCCCAGTTTTATTTTCTGTTTTAAAAAGCTAAAAAGGTAAGTTTAATGCTATTGTCTCATATGATAAGGATTCAGCTTTTCCCATAGTCTCGCAGTTAGCAATCATGTGACCTCCAACAAGACAAATTCAGCAATCATGAGGCCCCCAACAAATCATGAGGCCCCCAACAAGACAAATTCAGCAATCATGAGGCCTCCAACAAATCATGAGGCCCCCAACAAGACAAATTCAGCAATCTTGAGGCCCCCAACAAATCATAAGGCTCCCAACAAGACAAATTCAGCAGTCATGAGGCACATAAATAGACAGCATTTCACATAAATAGGAAGAATGCCCCCTTAATATGGTAGCCCCCATGTTAGGTAGTGAGTGACAGGGACCCCCAGGTTAGCTAGTGAGTGACAGGCGCCTCCAGTTAGGTAGTGAGTGACAGGAACCCCGATAGTGAGTGACAGGGAGCCCCTTTAGGTAGTGAGTGAGTGCCAGGGAGCCCCTTTAGGGAGTGAGTGAGTGAGTGAGTGAGTGAGTGCCAGGGAGCCCCTTTAGGCAGTGAGTGAGTGCCAGGGAGCCCCTTTAGGCAGTGAGTGAGTGCCAGGGAGCCCCTTTAGGCAGTGAGTGAGTGCCAGGGAGCCCCTTTAGGAAGTGAGTGACAGGGAGCCCCTTTAGGGAGTGAGTGAGTGCCAGGGAGCCCCTTTAGGGAGTGAGTGAGTGCCAGGGAGCCCCTTTAGGCAGTGAGTGAGTGCCAGGGAGCCCCTTTAGGCAGTGAGTGAGTGCCAGGGAGCCCCTTTAGGCAGTGAGTGAGTGCCAGGGAGCCCCTTTAGGCAGTGAGTGAGTGCCAGGGAGCCCCTTTAGGCAGTGAGTGAGTGCCAGGGAGCCCCTTTAGGAAGTGAGTGAGTGACAGGGAGCCCCTTTAGGGAGTGAGTGAGTGACAGGGAGGCCCTTTAGGTAGTGAGTGAGTGCCAGGGAGCCCCTTTAGGGAGTGAGTGCCAGGGAGCCCCTTTAGGCAGTGAGTGAGTGCCAGGGAGCCCCTTTAGGCAGTGAGTGAGTACCAGGGAGCCCCTTTAGGCAGTGAGTGAGTGCCAGGGAGCCCCTTTAGGGAGTGAGTGAGTGCCAGGGAGCCCCTTTAGGGAGTGAGTGAGTACCAGGGAGCCCCTTTAGGAAGTGAGTGAGTGACAGGGAGCCCCTTTAGGAAGTGAGTGAGTGACAGGGAGGCACTTTAGGAAGTGAGTGAGTGACAGGGAGGCCCTTTAGGTAGTGAGTGAGTGCCAGGGAGCCCCTTTAGGGAGTGAGTGAGTGCCAGGGAGCCCCTTTAGGGAGTGAGTGAGTGCCAGGGAGCCCCTTTAGGGAGTGAGTGAGTGCCAGGGAGCCCCTTTAGGAAGTGATTGAGTGACAGGGAGCCCCTTTAGGAAGTGAGTGAGTGACAGGGAGGCTCTTTAGGAAGTGAGTGAGTGACAGGGAGGCCCTTTAGGAAGTGAGTGAGTGACAGGGAGGCCCTTTAGGTAGTGAGTGAGTGACAAGGAGGCCCTTTAGGTAGTGAGTGAGTGACAGGGAGCCCCTTTAGGGAGTGAGTGAGTGAGTGACAGGGAGGCCCTTTAGGGAGTGAGTGAGTGACATGGAGGCCCCCCCTCTAGCCGCCGCTGCTCCCCGCCCCCTTACCTTGCAGCAGACCTCAGGATCAGCGGCGACCCGACCAGTACCAGCGGGCGCCGGACGCACCCGCTCGATATGCGGAAGTGATGTCACTTCCGCATATCAGTGCGGGCGCTGGGTCCTAGCGCCCGCACGATTGTTCACCGACTCGCCGCCTGATCCTGAGGTCTGAGTGATGCGGCGGTGGCTGGAGGGAGCCTCTGAGATCCGTGGCACCCCAGGACAGATTGGGGGCACGTGCCACCCCAAAATAGGGCTAGCGACGCCCCTGTGTCCGGCCATGCAACTTAAAGGACTGAAACTGTGCTACCATAACACATATTAGCGTGAGATACTGCTAGACTTTTGAAGTCTTGTAGAGCTTATGCCTTGACAGGTCAGAGCTGCATTGGAGGTTCATGGGGTCCTTCACATTATTAGGCTGGTGGTTTTAACACATTGCATGATAAATGCATATCTGTGTGCTCAGGCAATCAACTATAAGAACAGAAATGTGGTTGAGTGCATTGAAAAGGGAATTCCCAGAAGCTTTTCAGTTTATATAAAATAAACACTGTGCTTGTAATTTAAAGGAATGATTATTGAACAAACCGGTCTTGTGCTCCATTACAGACATAGATCAAATTGCATTCTCTGGGGACATTTTAATTATTGCACTTTTGCTTTAACCTTTAAGTCAGGAAATTGACAAATAACTCACTTGCTCCTCAAATGGTACATTATTTGTTGTCCAGAGGTGGAACACATGTTCATGTTTTATGTGCTGCTTATAAGAGTTTAGTAACTGTGTACTGGAAACTTGAAAGAGTAACTTTTAGCAGATTTAGAGCAAGCCTGTAACTAAAGAATAAAATATTACACTAATAAAACTGTACCATACTGTGTTTTGTGAGTGTTTGTAAAGATATTAATAGAAGCAATTTGTGCAAACCTGAATTCCCATGGAAGTCATGTGCTTTGCTACATAACAATTATAGGAAATTGTGTTGATTCACAAATATTTAAAGGGGAATTCAACTATCCTACCTAATAAAACCTAATTGTCGCTGCGTCCAGCAACCAGCTGTCCCTGTGTCCCAGGTTTTTTGTTACTGCACATGTGCGCAGTAACGAACAGCTGGGACCAGAGAGCTCAGAGGACGAGCGAGGTGGGCAGGTGCGGGTAAGCGAGGTGGGCGGGTGCGGACGCGCGCCTGTGTCGGGCGCGCCGGGCGCGTGCTCGTCGTGCGGTGGTTGCGTGCGCAGCATGCGCGTGCATGCGCACTGGTGATGGCGGCGGCTGTAGACCTAGAGCCCATTTTTAAACAGGCTGGGTCTACTAGTGGCTTATAAAATGCAATGCATTCAGTTAAGCTTTACATGCTGTATTGAATAATGGCAAACATTTTTTCATCTTGGATACTATATATTTTTTTCTGTGCATGTGAGGACCCTTTCATATATACCGCCTACTGTTGTGGTACTCTCCCCCGCCACAGCTCTTCCAAGGACCCGCATTGTGATGCAATATGATGAAAGTGGTCCGGCCAACACAAAGGCTGCAGTGTGTTGCTGCATGGCGTATGCAGTGCATGACGCAATGGAAGTCAAAGGCACCGTAAATACATGTAAAATTGTTTGCAGTAGTGGTACACATGTGCATATGAGCAAAATCGTGTGACGCACTTCCTGTCAGGAAGTGTGCACGGGACTGAGGGGTCAGACATTTCTGACCTTTGAGGTCACGCCTTTAGAAGTTCTGAGGCGGGGTCACGGCTATTTACCTGTCGGCACAGTCTGCCGCAGGGGCCGAACAACTTATAATGGTGCAGTAGGCTCTTATGCCACACTTAAATCATATTGCTGTTTGAATGAGGGACAGTCAGTAGCATGCCAGTATGTACAAGAAAAATAACATTTATATTGTGCTTTTCTCATAGCGGACTCACAGAAATTGAGCTGCAACCATTAGGGTGTGCTCAGTAGGCAGTAGCAGTGAGAGAGTCTAACCCAAATAGTACTTACTCCTTGCTGAATAGGTGCTGGTTTACTGAACAGGAAAAACCGAGTCAGAGGTAGTGTTGGGCAAACACCTGGATGTTCGGGTTCGCGAACGTTCGCCGAACATGGCCGCGATGTTCGAGTGTTCGCGCCGAACTCCGAACATAATGGAAGTCAATGGGGACCCGAACTTTCGTGCTTTGTAAAGCTTCCTTACATGCTACATACCCCAAATTTGCAGGGTATGTGCACCTTGGGAGTGGGTACAAGAGGAACAAAAATATTTGAAAAAGAGCTTATAGTTTTTGAGAAAATTGATTGTAAAGTTTCAAAGGAAAAAATGTCTTTTAAATGCGGAAAATGTCATTTTTCTTTGCACAGGTAACATGCTTTTTTGTCGCCATGCAGTCATAAATGTAATACAGATAAGAGGTTCCAGGAAAAGGGACTGGTAACGCTAACCCAGCAGCAGCACACGTGATGGAACATGAGGAGGGCGGCGCAGGAGGAAAAGGCCACGCTTTGAGACACAACAACCCAGGCCTTGCATGAGGACAAGAAGCTTGCGGATAGCAATGCATTTTGTCGCCATGCAGTCATAAATGTAATACAGATGAGAGGTTCAATAAACAGGGACCAGAAACGCTAACCCATCACAGATGTTCATTGTTCATGTTACTTGGTTGGGGTCCAGGAGTGTTGCGTAGTCGTTTCCAATCCAGGATTGATTCATTTTAATTTGAGTCAGACGGTCTGCATTTTCTGTGGAGAGGCGGATACGCCGATCTGTGACGATGCCTCCGGCAGCACTGAAACAGCGTTCCGACATAACGCTGGCTGCCAGGCAAGCCAGCACCTCTATTGCGTACATTGCCAGTTCGTGCCAGGTGTCTAGCTTCGATACCCAATAGTTGAAGGGTGCAGATGGATTGTTCAACACAGCTACGCCATCTGACATGTAGTCCTTGACCATCTTCTCCAGGCGATCGGTGTTGGAGGTGGATCTGCACGCTTGCTGTTCTGTGGGCTGCTGCATGGGTGACAGAAAATGTTCCCACTCCAAGGACACTGCCGATACCATTCCCTTTTGGGCACTAGCTGCGGCTTGTGTTGTTTGCTGCCCTCCTGGCCGTCCTGGGTTTGCGGAAGTCAGTCTGTCGGCATACAACTGGCTAGAGGAGGGGGAGGATGTCAATCTCCTCTCTAAAGTCTCCACAAGGGCCTGCTGGTATTCTTCCATTTTGACCTGTCTGTGACTCTTTCTTCAAGCAGTTTTGGAACATTGTGTTTGTACCGTGGATCCAGAAGGGTATAAACCCAGTAATTGGTGTTGTCCAGAATGCGCACAATGCGTGGGTCGCGTTCAATGCAGTCTAGCATGAATTGAGCCATGTGTGCCAGAGTCCTGCCAGAATCCTCATCATCCTCTTGTGAGTGTTGTGATAGTTGTGATGCATCATAGTCGTCACCTTCTTCCTGGTCTGCTTCTGCTGACCATTCGCGCTGAATTGTGGAAGTCCAACGTGCACCGCTCTGGCCCTCGTCAGTGGTGGCATGAAATTCCTGCTCCAACTCCAGCTGTTTCTCCTCCTCTTCTTCGTCATAGCTGCTGGGGCCAGCGTTTCCTGAGGCAGATGGCCTGATGTTGGTATCATCACGCTGATCGTTTTCTCCTTCAGATTCCCCCAGTTGCATCATGACAGCTGTTTCCTTGATTTTCAACATTGAATTCTTCAGTAAACACAGCAGTGGTATGGTAATGCTGACTGAAGAGTTGTCACTGCTCACAAGCAACGTGGATTGCTCAAAATTTTGGAGGACTTGGCAGAGGTCCAACATGTTGGCCCAATCGGATCCACAGAAGCTTGGCAGCTGTCCGGATGCGCCTCGGTACTGCGCCGTCATGTACTGGACCACTGCACTCTTCTGCTCGCAAAAGCGGGCTAGCATGTGCAGCGTAGAATTCCAGCGTGTAGGGACATCACACAGCAAGCGATGGTGGGGGAGATTGAAGCGCTCCTGCATCTTGGCGAGTGCCCCCGAAGCAGTACTGGAATTTCTACAATGTTTGGCCACTCGTCGCACCTTCAACAGAAGATCGGCCACGCCTGGGTATGTCCTCAGGAACCGCTGAACTACTAGGTTCATCACGTGCGCCAGGCAAGGGATGTGTGTCAGCTTAGCCAACCTTAAAGCGCGAATGAGATTACTCCCATTATCACACACAACCATGCCCGGTTTGAGGTCCAGCGGTGCCAGCCACAAATGCGTCTGTTCCTTTATTCCCCTCCAAATTTCCTCCCCTGTGTGCTGCTTATCCCCAAGGCAGATCAGCTTCAGCAACGCTTGCTGACGCATGCCAACAGCTGTGCTGCACTGCTTCCACGATCCTACTGCTGCTGGGTTAGCGTTTCCGGATGAGGTACAGCTTTAAGATGCGTTGGAGGAGAAGGAGTCAGAGAGGTAGGTGCTGCTGTTGTTATCCAGTGGGAGGGACGGCGGTGCAGCTGTTTGCGGCGTGGGCAACACCCGCGCCGTAGCAGGTGAGGAATCGCTGCCAGGCTCCACAAGGTTCACCCAGTGCGCGGTAAGGGAGATGTATCGACCCTGGCCGAACGCACTTGTCCAGGTGTCAGTGGTGAGGTGAACCTTGCAGGCAACGGCATTCTTCAAGCTTCGGGTTATTTTGCTGACCACGTGCTCATGCAACTCAGGCACTGCAGAGCGCGCAAAGTGGTAGCGGCTGGGAACCACGTAACGTGGGATGGCCACTGACCACTGGCCACTGACATCATACCCTTGAAGCTGTTTGTCTCCACCACTCGATATGGCAGCATTTCGCAGGCCAGAAGCTTGGCTATGCTGGCTGTTAGTGCCACGGCCCGGGGGTCATTTTCTGGCAATTTCCTCTTGCGCTCAAACATCTCCGAGACAGACAACTGAACCGTAGGGCTGCACACTGAAGGGCTGTTAGTTGTTGTGTTTGATGAAGACTGGGAGACCTCAAGAGCACTATTCCGGAAAGTGACAGTGTCAGCGTCGTCTGATGTTTGTGAATGTTGTTGTGAACCACGCAATGGCTGGGCTACTGCTGCTGCTAAGGAGGGTCTGGTGGTGAGTCTGGTGACCCCAAGGGAGGCAGTGTTGCTGGTATCCTGTCCTGCCACGTTTGCCCACAGAGTGGGATGTTTGGATACCATGTGTGGGGTCATGCTGGTGGTGGAGAGGTTGTTAATATTTTTCCCCCTGCTCAGGCGGGTCTTGCACACCTTGCAAATCACCATGGTACCATCCTCACTGCAGTCTTAAAAGAGAGGCCAGACTTTCGAGCACTTGCCTTGCTGGCGATTTCTGTTTGCGCCTCTTTTGCGTCTCACTTGAACTTCCACGCTTGTGGTGCCTGAAATTTCGCGCCGCCTACCTTGTGGCACAAGGCGAACTCGTGCAGCAGTGGGTTCTTCAACAGACTCATCTGTGCTGCTACGACGGCGATGTTCTCCTTCACATACAAAATCTGGGTCTCTGTCCACATTGTCCAAACCCTCCTCTTCCATCTCCTCAAACTCGTCATATGTGATTGTGGGCCGCCGCCAAGGAGTAGAGCTCGCCAGAACAACCTCTGCGCAGCTCACTCCAACGTGGTCTTCCAGATCTTCTCGGCCGACCTCCTGCAATTGAAACCTCTCCTGCCCAACTTGCTCTGGGATTTGGGTTTCAAAGTCCTCGGACTCGCCTTGCATTTCAGTGCGCGGTGCATTTCCCACAGTAAATGGTTGTGAATCCGGGCACAACATTTCTGGCTGTTCCATTGACCTTTGAAAGGTGGAAGTTTGTTGGGCTGGGAATAGCTCCTGCGAATACCACATTGTGTCCTGAGGAAATTCTTCGGACTGGTTATTTGGCAGTTGTGTGCGTGGTGTCGCTGCCGGTTGTGTCAGCTTTGTGCCCATTGGCTCCTTGTAATTGGCTGAGGACTCGGACCTCGTGCGTGATGTGCTGGTGCTGCTTAACCCACTGCTGGACACTTGAGAGGTCATCCAATTAATTATCTGGTCCTGTTCTTTTGGATTTGTGAGGGTTGATTTCCTGGACAACATGGGCGGTATTGAGTGGGTTTTCTTCGGTGCTCCACTGTGGCCTGTACGTGAACCGTCAGGGGAAACACCTCATCCCTTGCCCCTCCCTCTTTCACAGGATTTCTTCTTAATTTCACTTATCCTTAAAGTACACGCTGACTGACTACAGTGGCAGTACAGAAATGCTATATAGTGGTGGGTGAGCGGTGTACTACTATTCCCAGCAGCGACACAGAGCACAATGCTATACAGTGGTGGGTGAGCGGTGTACTTCTGTTCCCAGCAGCGACACAGAGCACAATGCTATACAGTGGTGGGTGAGTGGTGTACTACTATTCCCAGCAGCGACACAGAGCACAATGCTATACAGTGGTGGGTGAGCGGTGTACTACTGTTTCCAGCAGCGACACAGAACACAATGCTATACAGTGGTGGGTGAGCGGTGTACTACTATTCCCAGCAGCGACACAGAGCACAATGCTATACAGTGGTGGGTGAGCGGTGTACTACTGTTCCCAGCAGCAACACAGAGCACAATGCTATACAGTGGCGGGTGAGCGGTGTACTACTGTTCCCAGCAGAGACACAGAGTGGTAGTAAACACAATGCTATACAGTGGTGGGTGAGCGGTGTACACAGAGTGGCAGTAAACACAATGCTATATAGTGTGGGTGAGCGGTGTACTACTGTTCCCAGCAGCGACACAATGACTGGGGGAACCCTGGCTAGCCTGGCTGGAGAGAGAACTACCCTGCCTGCCTACCCAAAGCTAAACCCACAGACAAATGGCGGAGAAATGACGTGGATTGGGTATTTATTTACCCGAACCACGTGACCCGTTCGGCCAATCAGAGCGCGTTCGGGTCCGAACCACGTGACCCGTTCGGCCAATCACAGCGCTAGCCGAACGTTCGGGGATCGTTTGGCCATGCGCTCTTAGTTTGGCCATATGGCCGAACGGTTTGGCCAAACACCATCAGGTGTTCGGTCGAACTCGAACATCACCCGAACAGGGTGATGTTCTGCAGAACCCGAACAGTGGCGAACACTGTTCGCCCAACACTAGTCAGAGGAAGGGTCCTTAATTATTACACTATCCAGCCATGTACAGTATATGGAGATTCTTCACAAGACGTCTGTCTGCACCACTATATAAATGCATAATAATAATAAAAATAATAATAATAATAATAATAATAATATGTGACTTGTGCTGCACTGATCCATGTTGGTAATCATTTATAATAAAGGGGGGGATTTACTCCTTTTCAAGATGCTGATAGTGTTCATTTCTTGTTCAACACTGAAGCGTTATTTCTTCTAGCAATCTTAAACACCAGACACGTAGTTTGGTGTTCCCATAGTTAGAACGTGGATTCCTGCCACACTAATACCTGCCTGGATGCCCTCCTTACTTGAAAGTGCTTGCATCCACTGTGCAAAACAGCCAATTCAAATCTAAATCTCTAATATAAATATATGCCTCAAAAATGCTTGTATTGTTGTAGATACAGTATATGGGCATAATTAAGGAAAATATTTAGTATGTACATAAAAATTTACCATCTTATAGTATAGGAACCAATGCATTGGCTGACTAATTACACTTTATAGCTTAGCACAAATTATTATACAGTGGTGTGAAAAACTATTTGCCCCCTTCCTGATTTCTTATTCTTTTGCATGTTTGTCACACTTAAATGTTTCTGCTCATCAAAAACCGTTAACTATTAGTCAAAGATAACATAATTGAACACAAAATGCAGTTTTAAATGATGGTTTTTATTATTTAGTGAGGGAAAAAAACTCCAAATCTACATGGCCCTGTGTGAAAAAGTGATTGCCCCCCTTGTTAAAAAATAACTTAACTGTGGTTTATCTCACCTGAGTTCAATTTCTATAGTCACCCCCAGGCCTGATTACTGCCACAGCTGTTTCAATCAAGAAATCACTTAAATAGAAGCTATCTGACACAGAGAAGTAGACCAAAAGCACCTCAAAAGCTAGACATCATGCAAAGATCCAAAGAAATTCAGGAACAAATGAGAACAAAAGTACTGTAATTGAGATCTATCAGTCTGGTAAAGGTTATAAAGCAATTTCTAAAGCTTTGGGACTCCAGCGAACCACAGTGAGAGCCATTATCCACAAATCGCAAAAACATGGAACAGTGATGAACCTTCCTAGGAGTGGACAGCCGACCAAAATTACCCCAAGAGAGCAGAGAAAACTCATCCGAGAGGCCACAAAAGACCCCAGGAAAACATCTAAAGAACTGCAGGCCTCACTTGCCTCAATTAAGGTCAGTGTTCACGATTCCACCATAAGAAAGAGACTGGGCAAAAACGGCCTGCATGGCAGATATCCAAGGCGCAAACCACTTTTAAGCAAAAAGAACATCACGGCTCGTCTCAATTTTGCTAAAAAACATCTCAATGATTGCCAAGACTTTTGGGAAAATACCTTGGGACCGACGAGACAAAAGTTGAACTTTTTGGAAGGTGCGTGTCCCGTTACATCTGGCGTAGAAGTAACACAGCATTTCAGCAAAAGAACATCATACCAACAGTAAAATATGGTGGTGGTAGTGTGATTGTCTGGGGTTGTTTTGCTGCTTCAGGACCTGGAAGGCTTGCTGTGATAGATGGAACCATGAATTCTACTGTCTACCAAAAAATACTGAAGGAGAATGTCCGGCCATCTGTTTGTCAACTCAAGCTGAAGCGATCTTGGGTGCTGCAGCAGGACAATGACCCAAAACACACCAGCAAATCCACCTCTGAATGGCTGAAGAAAAACAAAATGAAGACTTTGGAGTGGCCTAGTCAAACTCCTGACCTCAATCCTATTGAGATGTTGTGGCATGACCTTAAAAAGGCGGTTCATGCTAGAAAACCCTCAAATAAAGCTGAATTACAACAATTCTGCAAGGATGAGTGGGCCAAAATTCCTCCAGAGCGCTGTAAAAGACTTGTTGCAAGTTATCGCAAACGCTTGATTGCAGTAATTTGCTGCTAAGGGTGGCCCAACCAGTTATTAGGTTCAGGGGGCAATTTCTTTTTCACACAGGGCCATGTAGGTTTTGAGTTTTTTTCTCACTAATGTAACGATTGTGGAACTTTCTCCGTGATCAGCGCACAACACGTGCGCTGATACGGCGGAAATCCTCCACAAGCGTATATTTGCAGGCACCCAGCAAAAGGTGCTACGCACCCGTAGAGGGAAAATTCCTGTCGGCAGATGGCGCTGGGGAGTGCAGAGGAACCAATTATCTGTACCTCCACAAATGCCAGACAGGAATTTGTACGAAGCGCAGAACGCAATCGCAACAGAGGTGATTGCGAATGAGAACGAGCAAAGGGACAGATTGTATGTGTGTGCGCCAATCTAGTCGCCACCCCGCGACCGCGCACACACAACAGCAGATATGAAATAGGAACGCGATCGCGAGAGGTGCGATCGCCAGACGTGAGACAAGGCAGATCAGAACAGAATACGAGGTTAGCAAAGGCACAGCAAATAATACAATGAGAATTACCAGGAAAATAACTAACGCTAGCTAACCGCGGACACCGCACTCATTCGCAACAGTGCACGCGGTTATGCGCGGTCTCCACGTGATAAGCACAATAGAGACAAGCACGCCTAACTAACCATTGACAGACAAACATGAAACAGAGGACGCGTACGCTTGCTTAACGGTTACCTCATCGAGCCTCCAACAAGCGTAGCAGACAAGACAGACACACGAAAACAGGGACAAGCGAGAGATAGGATCCCCAGTGCTAGCGAAAAGTGGCTAGCCCGATCCCAGGAGACAGAACAGAAGGATCCCCAGCGCTAGCGAAAAGTGGCTAGCGCGATCCCAGGAGACAGAACAGAAGGATCCCCAGCGCTAGCGAAAAGTGGCTAGCGCGATCCCAGGAGACAGAGTTGCAGAACAGAAGGATCCCCAGCGCTAGCAAAAAGTAGCTAGCGCGATCCCAGGAGACAGAACAGAAGAGATAGCTGGTAGCAACCGCTGCACCAGCTATACTCCAAGAACAGAGATCAGAATCATTTCCTCTCAACTACCGTTGGGACAGGACAATGGCAACAGAACATACAAACAGATAATACAATCCTAACTGCACTAGGGAAAAGCTGCCTAGCGCAGATTCAGGAATTACTCTAAGCTGAACTTCAAACAAAGAGCATGGCTGACACTCCCGGCAGGAGTGTTACACAGGACAAAATCCTATGAACAGCGAAGCATTGTGGGAAAGACATAGTACTTATAGTACACGCCTCCAATGAATGTGGCCAGGCAATTTGCATGACAACGTATGCAAATTCCTCTGCAAGCACAAGCTGCAAAACTAACAGAAGCTCTTCTTTCCAGAGTCCTGCAGCATGCAAACCTACACAATGGTCAAAAGGCTGGCTGGCTGCACAGGCAGCTGAGCAAATCATCACAGTACCCCCCCCCCTCCAGGGTTGAATTCCAGACGACCCTCAAAACTGCTATTAGCAACAGACTCAAACTGAAGACTCATGAAGGTCGGGGCAGCCCGACAAGGTCCAATTCCAGAGTCAGTCCACCCGAAACCGACCTCATCGGAAACAGAAGCCACTGAAACATGCCCATCAGTACTACCAGTCTCAGTATAACACCCATCAGGACTGTGAACGCCAGAGAAGAAGCCATCGACACCCTCCAGACAATACCCACCACCTTCCAAGGAGCGTCCAAAAATACCAAACCTGCCACAATACCTGTTCGAAGTGTCCCTTACAACACAAAAGCCACCGTTGATCTTATCCTTTCTCATCTCATCTTGATTTTTACCGATGAACTATTGTGGTTGTGAGTAAGGGGGATGGGCTGTATTTATGTGATAAATTTGATTATTTAACTATATTATTTTTGAGTATCATGAACTGTAGCCATTGGCTGTGTTACATTGTGTCCACCTGGGGCCCATTGTTTTAATTGTTTTTAAAAGATTGTGTAATTATAGTACAATAAAGCTCATTAATTATTTACTTAGATGGTTGTGTGGTGCGGTCCTTCAGGATTCATCTTTGTTTTTGTAAATTATGTATAGTTTAGAATCCTTTTCTGCACGCACTAGGCATTATTAATTGAGAATTCTTCAATGAGCCGGTAATTGATTGAACTGGTGCTGCCCAATTGCTTGTGTCATTAAACTTATCCAGGGGACCAAGCAAATTTTTCCCGGAATCTCCCAGAACCTTTTGAAGCTCCACAGAGATCCCAAGAGGGCAGAACAATCACCAGGCTCACATGGAGAATTACCAAGAACCCCCATGGAACCAATGACAATTCCAGATACAGAATTACGAGGACACCCATCAAGATCAAGACTTTCAGGGACCACTTCTGGGCATGCAAGCAGGCAGGCTAAATCAGAACATGTCTCCACCGAGGAAGCATCTGAGTATGCTGGTAACCGAGGCACACTTGGGCTTTCTGGGTCACAGAGCACACTGGGGTACACCAGCACAGGAGAAACCTCAGGACATGTCGGGGAACTGCCAACCTCAGAGTCCAGCACGAGGAAACCAAAACCAGGACCGGGCAGAGAATCATCACGAGCATTGGTCTCAAGCACTGGACTTTCAAAAGAAGACTCGGATTCAAATTCGGAAATTTCTGTGACTGCAATATCATCATTGACTACACATGATTGAAGCTCCACCAGAGCTGAAAAGGTAGCCAGCAAGGCAGCAATGCCTACGGAGGAGGGCAACACCTCAGAAGGACTTGGGGGACAGGAGACATCTCCTACAAGTTCTGCACCCTTTGGAAGGAACTCGGGGACCTCCAGAACATCAAACAAGACCTCAGGAACATCATTTTTCAAGTTTTCTAGGAAGGATTCTGAACTATCCATGTTACAGGGCAAAACTGGAACTTTATTTTGTGGACAGGGCAGATGTCCCAGGAATGGTTCCACCATAACCTGAGACTGGATCTCATCATCATGAGGGGAATGTACAGGTATATTTACTGGAACACACACTGACTCCCTAACTTCATTCTCACTGTACCCAGAATTCTGTGTGGCAGTCAAACTAGCTTGTAACTCCAAAACTGCAGAAAAACAGGTAAAAATAGCAGCAATACCTAGACGAGCCTCTAGGGGCAGGGCAGGAGATATTGTACAAGGCAATATTGACTCATCCAGAGTACAGGGTGGAGAGTCAGAACTTCCCTCAGAGCAAGAAAGGGGGCTCACAAACGTTAGTGTGAAAGGAAAACATGTTTTTATTCATGGTACAGGGCAGGTTTAGAGAAAGCGTCTCTGAATAAGGCAAAGAGGGTTCAGCATCAGATTCGCAAAACCGAAGCGCTGTCTCACTCTTAGATTCGGCTAACAATGTCGAATCCGAGGAATTAGAACGCAAAACCTGCGAATCAAAATTCACTTTAGGTTGTGAAACTGACGCTGCTATAGCGCAAACCTCCGCGATCTGCGGAGCAGCCTGCAAGGCATCTAGGACCGAAACGCTGGAGCAACTGTCCCCAGGCAACGGGCCCTTACAGGTGTGAACAGGGTGAGACAGAGACTTATTTGCAGAAGAAATGGCGACATCAACAGGATAAACTTTATTAGGCATAATAATTTTACTTTTGACGCTGCATAGTCGAGAAATTTTCCCCATAGCAGGGTCACAGATGGAAGATCTCAAAGATCTGTTTCTAAATGACAAAGGATCCCACAAATCCTTAAGGAAACCGGCAGACTCATGCCGATCACAATCTGCAGGAACATCCGAGAAACAGGCATCAGATCGCACAGATTCAAACTGCAAACTGTCAGGAGCGAATCCTTCAGGATTCGCACAGGAATCAACCACAGCGGCACACTCATTCATTTCAGATTGCACAAAGTCAAGACTCACATGCTTTACCCCAGAAAGGCAGGAACAATCATCCGACAACGATGTCTCTTTATTGGAATCAATTGGTTGGTGTGTGTGCAACTCATCCAAAATCGTTTGCCATACATAGATCACCAGATCCACATCATCCTTGTCACATTCATCGGAATCAATCAGAAGGTACATAGAGTCAAGACAAGCATTCAAGACATCTTCGCTTTTTGCGATGTAAAAATCGCAAAAGGCTTTCCAATCCAAATCGAATTCCTCCAGCAAGGCCCCAACATCCCAGGAAGCAAATGGGGGTTCAAACAGGCCAGTATCCACATAATCTCCATAGGGTTGGAGTTCAGGAACAAGAACAGATTTTCTAACTGCTTTATTGTAGTGTGCGATCCTACCTATAGCAGGATCCACATAAGCTTTGGATTGGGGCAAAAAAGCCGGAGACGGAACAACATCATTACAAACATCAATAGGGAGTGTTTTATTCCGATGCTTGCGTTTTTTAGTTTTTCTCTTTTTCGCCACTTTGCATGTCTGCTGTTTAAAACCTAAAGTGGCAACAGACACATTGAACTGATTGTCATACTGAAAGGTTTTGCATGGAAGGGAAAGATCAGCTGACTTATCAGCAGCTACACACTCAATCAGAGCAGGTGGTAAGCCAGGCAGTTTAAACCAGTGAGAGAATATCTCTGCAAGCAACTGATACAGATTACCATTCCAAGAATTGATTTTTAACAGATTATATGCCCAGGTGAACAAATCGTCTTTTAAGAGCACATAGGCAAACAGAAGAGCCGACGTGGACGGATCAGAAATCTGAAAGGTGGGATTCAGGCAAAACCTCACACATTCAGAAAGAAATTCCGCCTTGGTCTCTGAATTAAGCCTTTTAAAGCTCTTAAAGACACAGGACCCAAACTCGACAAAATCGTACAAATCGGAATTTCCGTCTACACTGGGGTTTTGGGTTGTGCTGTTCATACTGTAACGATTGTGGAACTTTCTCCGTGATCAGCGCACAACACGTGCGCTGATACGGCGGAAATCCTCCACAAGCGCTTATATTTGCAGGCACCCAGCAAAAGGTGCTACGCACCCGTAGAGGGAAAATTCCTGTCGGCAGATGGCGCTGGGGAGTGCAGAGGAACCAATCCTCTGTACCTCTACAAATGCCAGACAGGAATTTGTACGAAGCGCAGAACGCAATCGCAAGAGAGGCGATTGCGAATGAGAACGAGCAAAGGGACAGATTGTATGTGTGTGCGCCAATCTAGTCGCCACCCTGCGACCGCGCACACACAACAGCAGATATGAAATAGGAACGCGATCGCGAGAGGTGCGATCGCCAGACGTGACACAAGGCAGATCAGAACAGAATACGAGGTTAGCAAAGGCACAGCAAATAATACAATGAGAATAACCAGGAAAATAACAAACACTAGCTAACCGCGGACACCTCACTCATTCGCAACAGTGCACGCGGTTATGCGCGGTCTCCACGTGATAAGCACAATAGAGACAAGCACGCCTAACTAACCATTGACAGACAAACATGAAACAGAGGCCGCGTACGCTTGCTTAACGGTTACCTCACCGAGCCTCCAACAAGCGTAGCAGACAAGACAGACACACGAAAACAGGGACAAGCGAGAGATAGGATCCCCAGTGCTAGCGAAAAGTGGCTAGCGCGATCCCAGGAGACAGAACAGAAGGATCCCCAGCGCTAGCGAAAAGTGGCTAGTGCGATCCCAGGAGACAGAACAGAAGGAACCCCAGCGCTAGCGAAAAGTGGCTAGCGCGATCCCAGGAGACAGAGTTGCAGAACAGAAGGATCCCCAGCGCTAGCAAAAAGTAGCTAGCGCGATCCCAGGAGACAGAACAGAAGAGATAGCTGGTAGCAACCGCTGCACCAGCTATACTCCAAGAACAGAGATCAGAACCATTTCCTCTCAACCACCGTTGGGACAGGACAATGGCAACAGAACATACAAACAGATAATACAATCCTAACTGCACTAGGGAAAACCTGCCTAGCGCAGATTCAGGAATTACTCTAAGCTGAACTTCAAACAAAGAGCATGGCTGACACTCCCGGCAGGAGTGTTACAAAGGACAAAATCCTATGAACAGCGAAGCATTGTGGGAAAGACATAGTACTTATAGTACACGCCTCCAATGAATGTGGCCAGGCAATTTGCATGACAACGTATGCAAATTTCTCTGCAAGCACAAGCTGCAAAACTGACAGAAGCTCTTCTTTCCAGAGTCCTGCAGCATGCAAACCTACACAATGGTCAAAAGGCTGGCTGGCTGCACAGGCAGCTGAGCAAATCATCACAACTAAATAATAAAAACCAGCATTTAAAACTGCATTTTGTGTTCAATTATGTTATCTTTGACTAATAGTTAACGGTTTTTGATGAGCAGAAACATTTAAGTGTGACAAACGTGCAAAAGAATAAGAAATCAGGAAGGGGGCAAATAGTTTTTCACACCACTGTATGTATTATTTATTTATATAGAGCTGGTTTCTTCCACAGCACTTTACAAAGTCACTAAGGCCACATACAGACATCAGACCATAGTCTTTGGAAAATGAAAGATCACAGACCAATCTTACCACCCTTCCTGTAGTATAAGAGCCATACTCTACACAGTCTTTTCTATGGAGCTGAACTCCCCATCAGACAGAAATCTTTGCAAGATGCTGCACACACAGATGCTGTACAGACACAAAAGATCAGTATCTGCAAAAGATCTGTTCCTGCCAAAAATCCATTCCTGCAAATTGCAATGATAGTCTATGAGATCTGCAGATCATCATACACACATGATTTAACTGACATTCATCTGCAGATCAGATCCACCAGGATGGATTTTCAGATCTGCAGATCTGCAGATGAATGTCAGTTAAATCATGTGTGTATGATGATCTGCAGATCTCATAGACTATCATTGCAATTTGCAGGAATGGATTTTTGGCAGGAACAGATCTTTTGCAGATACTGATCTTTTGTGTCTGTACAGCATCTGTGTGTGCAGCATCTTGCAAAGATTTCTGTCTGATGGGGAGTTCAGCTCCATAGAAAAGACTGTGTAGAGTATGGCTCTTATACTACAGGAAGGGTGGTAAGATTGGTCTGTGATCTTTCATTTTCCAAAGACTATGGTCTGATGTCTGTATGTGGCCTAACTCTCCCTCAGAGAAGCTCATAATCTAATACCTATTGTGTTCATAGTCTAGTGCACTTATCATAGTCTTAATCATAGCCAGTTAACATATGAGGATGCTTTTTGGGTATGGGTAACTCACAACTGAAGTGTCTCAAGGAAACACATTTACAACAGAAGAACATAGACAAACAAGACAAGACAAATAACATTTATATTGCGCTTTTCTCCTTGCGGACTCAAAGCGCCAGAGCAGAGCAGCAGCCACTAGGGCGCGCTCTATTGGCAGTAGCAGTGTAAGGGAGACTTGCCAACGGTCTCCTACTGAATTAGTGCTGGCTTACTGAACAGGCAGAGCCGAGATTCGAACCCTGGTCTCCTGTGTCAGAGGCAGAGCCCTTAACCATTACACCATCAGCCAACATACACACTCCATGCAAACAGAGTCCTGGATTATAAGTGAATCAATGAGTTCTATCCTTATTTAATAGTTTGACCAGAAGACCCACACACCAATCCAGTTTAAAAAGCTAACAACAGGCTGTAAGGGGGGAGATTACAGTTACCCTTTGGCAGTCCATAAGTAGATGGCATACTAATCCTGAGATAACTGTCTGTAGCTTAACAAAGTTTATACTGTGCAGGCAATGGCTGTTAAAGCAGCCTCTGTTCTTGGACTCAGAACACACCCTTAGATGGCTGCTGCTCCTCATCTTGTCCCAGATTTGTATATCTTTAAATACATTTGACTATAGAGAATAAAGAAAATATAAAAGGATCCTCAATCACTAGAGATGACTCAAACCTCTGATTTTCGGTTCGCGAATCTTGAACCCGAACTTCCGCAAAAAGTTTGGTTCGTGCGAACTTCCGGGAACCACAATAGACTTCAATGGGGAGGCGAACTTCGAAAATTAGAAACATTTATGATGGCCACAAAAGTGATGGAAAAGAGGTTTCAAGGGGTCTAACATCTAACAATTTTTGCTTGGGGGAGTGGAAAAAACGTCAAAAGTCCCGGGGAAAAAAATCTGGATTTGACGCAAAGCAGCGTTTTAAGGACAGAAATCACATTGCATGCTAAATTAGAGGCCTAAAGTGGTTTAAACATCTTGCATGTGTATACATCAATCAGGTAGTGTAATTAGTGTACTGCTTCACACTGACAGACCAAACTCACTGTGTAACGCACCGCACACAGCTGTTTGTGTAGTGACAGCCATGCTGGACTTGTGCGCACCATGGCCAGAGTGCAGGCCGTGGCGGTTTTAAGCCCATATGGTCGCCGGGCTTAGGTAGCTCAATGACAGAACAACAGTGACTGTCCAGCTGATTGATTTTGGTCTGTCCACAATGAAGCAAAGTGCTTATTATCTTGGGTGTGCCACCTCCCAGAGACACTCATATAGCCGTCGGTCATTGCTTCATTGTGATACGCAACCCCTTCACCGCGGCAAGGTAACGATCACGAAGGGGAATTGACGCATGTACAGGTCTTTTGTTTTGTTGTTGCCGCTGCAATGCCGCCAGAAAAATTAGGCAGGCATGTACACGCACCAGAAAAATTATATTAGCAGCTGCTGCTAATTCAGGAATCCGCCTGGAGTCCTGGACCCTGTTGGTGGTGGTGGAGAAGCCAGTCAAGCGGCCTGCAGGCAGAGATGCTGTGTGCAGGGACTGACTTAGTCTTCGGGTGGGCAGTAGCCCCCGGGATTCATGCCTCATTCATTTTGATAAAGGTGAGGTACTGAACACTTTTGTGACCTAGGCGACTTCTCTTCTCAGTGACATGCCTCCAGCTGCACTGAAGGACCTTTCTGACAGTACGCTTGAGGCAGGGCAAGACAGAAGTTGGATGGCAATTGTGACAGCTCTGGCCACAGGTCAAGCCTGCGCACCCAGTAGTCCAAGGGTTCATCGCTGCTCACAGTGTCTACATCCACACTTAAGGCCAGGTAGTCAGCTACCTGCCGGTCCAGGCGTTGGTGGAGGGTGGATCTGGAAGGGCTAAGGCGAGACGGACTAAAGAATGTCTGCATGTCCGACATCACCATGAGATCGCTAGAGCGTCCTCTCCTTGCCTGCGTGGACATGGGAGGAGGAGAATTACTAGCAATGACATCTTTATTCCATTGTGCTGTGACATTTCCCTTAAACGCACTGTAAAGCTTAGTTGCCAGCTTGTTCTGCAAGTGCTGCATCCTTTCTGCCTTCTGGTGATTTGGAAACATCTCCGCCACTTTGTGCCTATACCGAGGGTCTAGTAGTGTGGCCACCCAGTACAGTTCATTCATTCCCCTTGAGTTTTTTTATACGGGGGTCCCTCAACAGGCTGGACAGCATGAAAGACGCACAAATTTGGATGCAGACGTACTATCCATCTCCTCTTGCTCTTCCTCAGTTATGTCAGCTAAGTTCTCCTCCTCCCCCCAGCCATGAACAATACCACAGCACAAGCCCCCTGCAACACCTTCTGCGGTTGTTCTTCCGCCACCTCTTCTCCTCCAAAATAACACCTTCCTCATCATCTGACGCTTCTTCCCCACACGACTCTTCCTCCTCCTCCTCCCCCTCTGTGCTGCCGCAGGTGTTGAGAAATCATCTGCTTCTGCTGAGAATTGATCCCACAACTCTTCCTCCTGTTCCTGTTCAGGCTCCTCCACAGCTTGATCCACCACTCTTCGCATGGCACGCTCCAGGAAGGAAGCATATGGGATCAAGTCGCTGATGGTGCATTCACTGCGACTCACCATGTTTGTCACCTCCTCAAACGGCCACATGAGCCTGCAGGCATTTCGCATGAGTGTCCAGTACTTCGGCCAGAGAGTGTCCTTTGACTGTAGTTGTAGAGATACTGTTTGACGGCTTTCTCCTGTTGTAGCAGGCGATTGAACATAAGGAGGGTCGAATTCCAGCGCGTCGGGCTATCGCAAATCAAGCATCTCACCGGCAATTTGTTTCTCCGCTGAATATCGGCAAAGCATGCCATGGCCATGTAAGACCGTCTGAAATGCCCACACACCTTCCTGGACTGCTTCAGGACGTCCTGTAAGCCTGGGTACTTAGACACAAATCTCTGAATTATGAGATTCAGCACATGTGCCATGCAGGGTACATGTGTCAACTTTCCCAAATTCAAAACCAAAATGAGATTGCTGCTGTTGTCACACAACACGTTGCCGATCTCCAGCAAAAGTAGCTACTTGCACGGATACACGCTAGTACGCAACGAGGAGTACCTGGTTCCCCGCTATGGCGGTCTGCAGCGCGGGTTGAGCCAGTACTTACAGTACACGTGAATGACAATCAAACCTTACACTGAGCCAATCCGGAGTGGTTTGGATGCCTGACTGTCAGCACCACCATAGGACTTAAAGCTGCAAGAGTTGGTGAGATTGCTCTGATCTGTGCCTATGCTAGCTGCGGGCTGTGGAGATCCAGACATCATTATCTGCCATATACAACATATCCTCTCCCCCTCTCTGAAGATCTGGAAGGGTTAGGTACCGGTACCAGAAGGGGTATGAGTGTTGAGTTGTGTGGCGTTTTGGATGTCTGAGTGTTCTATTATGGCCATTTTTAATTGCTTTTATTTGGTTGATCTGTGTATGGGAGTAGTTCCCTAATAAAGCTGATTATTTGTATTTTCATATATCTGTGAGTGACTGCAATGTATGTACAATTTGGTACTGATCCAACTTTTTGTTAAAAGCAGCCAGGAGAGCTGCTTCAGTGTGACTCTCCACTTTAAGGCAAGACATGTCTAAGATGGCGTGACACCGTCGTACCCGGCATGCAGCATAGGCCCTGGGGAGCTGGGACTGTGTGGCTGGAGAGGAGATCACAGCACCAGTAGAGTAGCACTGCCACTGAGCCAAGGAGGAGGAGGATGACATTGAAGAGGATGTAGCAGGAGGAGTAGGAGGAGAAGCAGAGGAGGTGGCAGCAGGCCTGCTTGCAAGCCGTGGAGGTGTCACAACTTGGTCTGCTGCACAACCACATGCTCCCTGCTTGCCAGCAGTCACCAGGTTGACCCAATAGGCTGTGTAAGTAATGTACTTGCCCTGACCGTGCAGACCAGGCATCCGTGGTCAGATGGACCCTTGACCGAACGCTGTGTGCCAGAGATGACACCACTTGCCTTTCAACTTCATGGTACAGTTTGGGTATCGCCTTTTTAGAGAAATAATTGCGGCCTGGTATCTTCCACTGCGGTGTCCCAATGGCCACAAATTTACGGAAGGCCTCAGAGTCCACCAACTGGTATGGTAACAGTTGATGAGCTAACAGTTCTTCCAAGCCAGCTGTCAGACGCCGGGCAAGCATGTGACTGGCAGACATCGGCTTCTTCTGCTCAAAGATTTCCCTCACGGACACCTGGCTGCTGCTGTGTGCAGAGGAGCAGGAACTGCTCAAGGTGAGAGGTGGAGTGGAGGAGGTTGGTTGTGATTGTGAAGGTGCAAGGGAGAAAGCGGCTGAAGATCATGCATCTAAAGGAGAAAGAGGGTGGCTTTGCTTTTGTGTGCTGCTTTTCCTCTGGTGCTCTTCCCATTGCAGTTTGTGCCTTTTTTTCCATGTGCCTTCGTAAGGCAGTTGTCCCTACGTGGCTGTTGGCCTTTCCACGGCTCAATTTTTGGAGGCAGAGAGAACAGATGGCATTGTTTTTATCTAAGGCAGACACACAAAAAATTCCAAACCGCTGAGCCCCCTGGGGTGTGGGCACTATGGTGGCATCAGCAGCTGACGTTGAAGGGCATGTTGGCTCGCTGTCCATAGGTGACAATACATGGTGCCAGACACTGCCACCAGCTGTTTCTGAAGACGAGCTCCCCCTGCTTCTTTCAGCAACTCGTCTCCTCCTACTCTTCTCTGACTCCCCCTCTGAACTGTCCCCTTGGTCATCTTGTCCCTTAGGAACCCACATGGCATCTGTATCATCATCATCATCATCATAATCATCCTCCCCAGCTTTGCTTGCCTCAGGCACCTTATAAACTGCACCAACAGCAGGTACTTCATCATCCTCCTCCTCACACGTTAGTGTCGCCTAACTCAGACATATGAGGTGGTGAAACTTGCTTAGTGCCTTTATCTTGTTGTAACAATAATGTCTGTGAATCAGTTAATTCCCCACCAAACAACTCCTGCAAAGTGTCAAATGCAGTGGATGTGTGTAACGATTGTGGAACTTTCTCCGTGATCAGCGCACAACGCGTGCGCTGACACGGCGGAAATCCTCCACAAGCGTGTAATTGCAGGCACCCAGCAAAAGGTGCTACGCACCTGTAGAGGGAAATTCCTGTCGGCAGATGGCGCTGGGGAGTGCAGAGGAACCAATCCTCTGTACCTTCACAAATGCCAGACAGGAATTGTACGAAGCGCAGAACGCAATCGCAAGAGAGGCGATTGCGAATGAGAACGAGCAAAGGGACAGGTTGTATGTGTGTGCGCCAATCCAGTCACCACCCCGTGACCGTGCACACACAACAGCAGATATGAAATAGGAACGCGATCGCGAGAGGTGCGATCGCCAGACGTGACACAAGGCAGATCAGGACAGAATACGAGGGTAGCAAAGGCACAGTAAATAATACAATGAGAAGATGCGGAAAACAACAAACGCTAGCTAACCGCGAACACCGCACTCATTCGCAACAGTGCACGCGGTTATGCGCGGTCTCCACGTGATAGGCACAATAGAGACAAGCACGCCTAACTAACCATCGACAGACAAACATGAAACAGAGGACGCGAACGCTTGCTTAACGGTTACCTCACCGAGCCTCCAGCATGCGGTCGTAGCAGATAAGACAGACACACGAAAACAGGGACAAGCGAGAGATAGGATCCCCAGCACTAGCAAAAAGTGGCTAGCGCGATCCAGGTACAGAGTAGCAGAACAGAAGGATCCCCAGCGCTAGCGAAAAGTAGCTAGCGCGATCCCAGGAGACAGAACAGAAGGATCCCCAGCGCCAGCGAAAAGTAGCTAGCGCGATCCCAGGAGACAGAACAGAAGGATCCCCAGCGCTAGCAAAAAGTAGCTAGTGCGATCCCAGGAGACAGAACAGAAGAGATAGCTGGTAGCAACCGCTGCACCAGCTATACTCCAAGAACAGAGATCAGAACCATCTCCTGTCAACCACCATAGGGACAGGACAATGTCAACAGGCAAGACAAGACAGAACAGGTAATACAGATAATACAATCCTAACTGCACTAGGGAAATCTGCCTAGCGCAGATTCAGGAATTACTCTAAGCTGATGTTCAAACAGAGAGCAAGGCTGACACCCCACCAGGAGTGTTACATAGGACGAAATCCTTATGAACAGCCAAGCATTGTGGGAAAGACATAGTACTTATAGTACACGCCTCCAATGAATGTGGCCAGGCAATTTGCATGACAACGTATGCAAATTCCTCTGCAAGCACATGCTGCAAAACTGACAGAAGCTCTTCTTTCCAGAGTCCTGCAGCATGCAAATCAAAACAATGGTCAAAAAGCTGCCTGCCTGCACAGGCAGCTGAGCAAATCATCACAATGTGGAGCTTGTAGTAGCGCTGGTGGCGGCGGAAGATGAGGTGTTCTGTGTTAAATAGTCAACCACGTCCTGACAATCTTGGGAGTTGATGGGACGTACCTTCTTCTGAGCACTATACTCTGTGCCAGGGCCACACAAAATCACATCAGCATGACCCCGAACAGACCTGCCAGGTGGCCTGCCTCTGGGTCTGCCTCTGGCTCTGCCTCTGCCTGTTGTTTTGTCCATTTCGGGGGGTGGGAGGGGGGGGGGGGGGGTGAAGAGAAAGGTATGCACTGACTTGACTAATACAATGTGCAGTCACACAGGTGCAGTGAAAGGTATGCCATGACTGGTATTACAATACAATGTGCAGCTGTCACACAGGTGCAGTTAACAGGTGTGCACGGACTGGTATATTACACAGCGTGCGGTCACACCGGTACTGTGAACAATTATGCAATGACTAGTATTACAAACTTGCAGCTGTCACACATACAGGTACCGTGAACAGGTGCAGTGACACTGCGCATATAACATTGCTTGCAGTCACGTAGGTAGGTAGGTGCACTGAACACAGGTGGGTATGCAGTGATTGGTATTTCAAATGTGCAGCTGTCACACACAAACAGGTACCGTCAACAGGTGCAGTGACACTGTGTGCGCTTACGTGGGTAGATAGGTGCACTGAACACAGGTGGGTATGCAGTGATTGGTATTACAAATCTATAGCTGTCACACACAAACAGGTACCGTCAACAGGTGCAGAGACACTGCGTGCAATCACGTAGGTAGGTAGGTGCACTGAACACAGGTGGGTATGCAGTGATTGGTATTACAAATGTGCAGCTGTCACACACACAGGTAGTCACTGAATGTGCTGGGTCTGGCAGTGGCACAATAGGAATTAACAAGGGGCCAAGGTCCCACCAGCAGCTGCGACTGACTGACAGGGCTGTATATGCAACATAAGTGTCTGTGGGACACACACACACAAAAAATATATCACAAGAACAACATTAGCTCTCAAAAGAGCTGTTGAGGATAAGGAGTGCTTTTTAGCAATAAGATCAGCAAGAAAGAGCAACCTAACAAGCTTAACACAAGAGCCTAACTAAGCTTTCTCTATGTCAGCAGCAAGGTTCTCTCCTTTCTCTAATTACTGCAGCCACACGAGTGAGTGAAAAGGCTGACGCTACCTGCCTTTTATATGGGGGCTGGCTCCAGGAGGGAGTGTAGCCTGATTGGTTACCCTGTGCCAGCTGACTGTGATGTAAAGGGTCAAAGTTGACCCTAATGATGTTGCATGTTTTGTTGTTGCAGGTTTGCAGCTGCAGTGCAGCGAGAAAAATTAGGCAGACATGTACACGCACCAGAAAAATTATTATAGCGGCCGCTGCTAGCAGCGGCCTTAAAAATTCAGGAATCCGCCTGATGTCCTGGACCCTGTTGGTGGTGGCGGAGAAGGCAGTTGAGTGGCCTGCGGGCAGAGATGCTGTGTGGGGAGCGACTTAGTCTTGGGGCAGGCAGTCACACGGCGTGCAGGCAGAGAAGCTGTGTGTGGGGACTGACTTAGTCTTGGGGCGGGCAGTAGCCCTCCAGGATCCATGCCTCATTCATTTTGATAAAGGTGAGGTACTGAACACTTTTGTGACTTAGGCAACTTCTCTTCTCAGTGACAATGCCTCCAGCTGCGCTGAAGGTCCTTTCTGACAGGACGCTTGAGGCAGGGCAAGACAGAAGTTGGATGGCAAATTGCCACAGCTCTGGCCACAGCTCAAGCTTGCGCACCCAGTAGTCCAAGGGTTCATCGCTGCTCACTGTGTCTACATCCATACTTAAGGCCAGGTAGTCGGCTACCTGCTGGTCCACGCGTTGGTGGAGGGTGGATCCGGAAGGGCTAAGGCGAGGCGTTGGACTAAAGAATGTCCGCATGTCCGACATCTCCATGAGATCGCTGGAGCGTCCTGTCTGCGTGGACATGGGAGAAGGATTATCGGCAGTGGTACCTTTATTCCGTTGTGCTGTGACATCACCCTTAAACGCACTGTAAAGCATACTTGCCAGCTTGTTCTGCATGCGCTGCATCCTTTCTGCCTTCAGGTGAGTTGGTAACATGTCCGCCACTTTGAGCCTATACCGAGGGTCTAGTAACATGGCCACCCAGTACAGGTCATTCCCCCTGAGTTTTTTTTATACGGGGGTCCCTCAACAGGCTGGACAGCATGAAAGACGCCATCTGCACAAAGTTGGATCCAGACATACTATCCATCTCCTCTTGCTCTTCCTCAGTGATGTCAGGTAAGTCCTCCTCCTCCTCCCAGCCATGAACAATACCACGGGAACGTTGAGCAGCACAAGCCCCCTGCGATGTCTGCTGCGGTTGTTCTTCTGCCGCCTCCTCCTCCTCCAAAGAAACACCTTCCTCATCATCCGAGTCTGACTCCTCTTCCCCACATAACTCTTCTTCCTCTTCCTCCTCCCCCTCTGTGCTGCCGCAGGTGTTGAGGAAGCATCTGGTTCTGATGAAAATTGCTCCCACAATCGTTCCTGCCATAATTGTTCCTGTTCATGCTCCTGCACAGCTTCATCCACCACTCTACGCACGGCTTGCTCCAGGAAGTAAGCATACGGGATCAAGTCGCTGATGGTGCCTTCACTGCAACTCACCAGGTTGGTCACCTCCTCAAACGGCTGCATGAACCTGCATGCTTTTCGCATCAGTGTCCAGTTGTTGGGCCACAACATCCCCATCTCCCCAGATTGTGTCCTTTTACTGTAATTGTACAGGTACTGGGTGATCGCTTTCTCCTGTTCTAGCAGGCGAGAGAACATGACCAGGGCTGAATTCCAGCGAGTCGGGCTATCACATATCAAGCGTCTCACCGGCAAGTTGTTTCTCCGTTGAATGTCCGCAAAGCGTGCCATGGCCGTGTAAGACTTCATGAAATGCCCACACAACTTCCTGGCCTGCTTCAGGACGTCCTCTAAGCCTGGGTACTTTGACACAAATCTTTGAATGACTAGATTCAGCACATGTGCCATGCAGGGTACATGTGTCAGCTTTCCCAAATTCAAAGCGGAAAGGAAATTGCTGCCGTTGTCACACACCACGTTGCCGATCTCCAGCTGGTGCGGGGTCAGCCACCGATCCACCTGTTTGTTAAGAGCAGCCAGGAGAGCTGCTCCAGTGTGACTCTCCGCTTTGAGGCAAGACATGTCTAAGATGGTGTGACACCGTCGTACCTGGCATGCAGAATAGGCCCTGAGGAGCTGGGGCTGTGTAGCTGGAGAGGAGATTGCGGCACCAGCCAAGGAGGAGGAGGAAGATGACGACAGCGAAGAGGATGTAGCAGGCGGAGAGTAGGTGGCAGGAGGCCTGCAAGCTGTGGAGGTCTCACAAGTTGGTCCACTGCACAGCCACGTACTCCCTGCTTGTCAGCGGTCACCAGGTTTACCCAATGGGCTGTGTACATAATGTACCTGCCCTGACCGTGCTTAGCAGACCAGGCATCCGTGGTCAGGTGGACCCTTGACCCAATGCTGTGTGCCAGAGATGACACCACTTGCCTCGCAACTTCACGGGACAGTTTGGGTATCACCTTTTTAGAGAAATGATTGTGGCCTGGTATCTTCCACTGCGGTGTCCCAATGGCCACACATTTACGGAAGGCCTCAGAGTCCACCAGCTTGTATGGTAACAGCTGGCGAGCTAACAGTTCCGCCACGCCAGCTGTCAGACGCCGGGCAAGGGGGACTGGCAGAAATTGGTTCCTTCTGCTCAAAGATTTCCTTCACGGACACCTGGCTGCTGTGGGCAGAGGAGCAGGAACCGCTCAAGGGCAGAGGCGGAGTGGAGGAGGGTGGCTATGAAGGTGCAAGGGAGAAAGCGGCTGAAGATGCTGCACCTGAAGGAGGAAGAGGAGAAGGAGAGTGGCTTTTCTTTTGGGTGCTGCTTTTGCTCAGGTGCTCTTACCATTGCAGTTTGTGCCTTTTCTCCATGTGCCTTCGTAAGGCACTTGTCCCTACATGAGTGTTGGCCTTTCCACGGCTCAATTTTTGGAGGCAGAGACAACAGATGGCATTGCTCCGATCTGAGGCAGACTCATTAAAACATGTCCAAACCGCTGATCCCCCCTGGGGTGATGGCACTATGGTGGCATCAGCAGCTGATGTTGAAGGGCATGTTGGCTGGCTGTACATAGGTGGCGATACATGGCACCAGACACTTCCACCAGCTGTTTCTGATGACTAGTTCCCGCTGCTTCTTTCAGCAACTCGTCTACTCCTACTCCTCTCTGACTCCCCCTCTGAACAGTCCCCTCTATTGGGAACATACGTGGCATCCGTATAATCATCATCATCATAATCATCCTGCCCAGCTTCGCTTGCCTCAGACACCTCCAAAACTGCACCAACAGCATGTGCTTCATCATCCTCGTACTCACACATTACGTCCAAAGTGTCGCCTAACTCACACATATGAGGCGGTGTAACTTGCTTAGCATCTTCATCTTGTTGTAGCAGTAGTGGCTGTGAATCAGTGATTTCACCACCAAATAACTCCTGCGAAGTGTCAAATGCAGCGGATGTGGTGCTTGTAGTAGCGCAGGTGGCTGCGGAAGATGAGGTGTTCTGTGTTAAATAGTCAACCACATCCTGACAATCTTGGGAGTTGATGGGGCATGCCTTCTTCTGAGCACTGTACTTTGGGCCCGGGCCACACAAAATCACATCAACACGACCTCGCACAGACCTGCCGGGTGGCCTTCCTCTGGGTCTGCCTCTAACTATTCCTCTACCTGTTTTGTCCGTTTTGTCCATATCGAGGTGGGTGAAGTGAAAGGTATGCACTGACTTGACTAATACAATTTGCAGTCACACAGGTGCAGTTAACAGGTATGCATGGAGTGGCATATCACACTGCGTGCACTCACGTAGGTAGGTGGGTGCACTGAACACAACAGGTAGGTATATGCAGTGATGAGGTGGATGCACTCAACACAAAAGGTAGGTATATGCAGTGATGAGGTGGGTGCACTCAACACAACAGGTAGGTATATGCAGTGATGAGGTGGGTGCACTCAACACAACAGGTAGGTATATGCAGTGATGAGGTGGGTGCACTGAACACAACAGGTAGTTATATGCAGTGATGAGGTGGATGCACTCAACACAACAGGAAGGTATATGCAGTGATGAGTTGGGTGCACTGAACACAACAGGTAGGTATATGCAGTGATGAGGTGGGTGCACTCAACACAACAGGTAGGTATATGCAGTGATGAGGTGGGTGCACTCAACACAACAGGTAGGTATATGCAGTGATGAGGTGGGTGCACTCAACACAAAAGGTAGGTATATGCAGTGATGAGGTGGGTGCACTCAACACAACAGGTAGGTATATGCAGTGATGAGGTGGATGCACTCAACACAAAAGGTAGGTATATGCAGTGATGAGGTGGGTGCACTCAACACAACAGGTAGGTATATGCAGTGATGAGGTGGGTGCACTCAACACAACAGGTAGGTATATGCAGTGATGAGGTAGGTGCACTGAACACAACAGGTAGTTATATGCAGTGATGAGGTGGATGCACTCAACACAACAGGAAGGTATATGCAGTGATGAGTTGGGTGCACTGAACACAACAGGTAGGTATATGCAGTGATGAGGTGGGTGCACTGAACACAACAGGTAGTTATATGCAGTGATGAGGTGGGTGCACTCAACACAGCAGGTAAGTATATGCAGTGATGAGGTGGGTGCACTCAACACAACAGGTAGGTATATGCAGTGATGAGGTGGGTGCATTCAACACAACAGGAAGGTATATGCAGTGATGAGGTGGGTGCACTCAACACAACAGGTAGGTATATGCAGTAATAGGTATTACAATGTGCACCTGTCACACACACAGGTAGTCACGGAATGTGCTGGGCCTGGCAGTGGCACACACACAGTATGGATTATCAAGGCTGTCTATGCAACACAAGTGTCAGTGGGACACACACACACACACACACACACACACACAAAAATAGATCACAAGAACAAGAGTAGCTCTCAAAAGAGCTGTTGTGGGGTGCTATTTTAGCAATAAGAATCAGCAAGGAGCAAGCTAAGAAGCCTACAAGAGCCTAACTAATCTTTCCCTATGAGAGAGTCTACAGCAGCTGTCCCTTCTCTAATTAGTGCAGGCACACGAGTGAATGTAATGGCTGGCGGTGCCTGCCTTTTATAAGGGGGAGAGTGGCTCCAGGAGGGAATGTAGCCTGATTGGCTACAATGTGCCTGCTGACTGTGATGTAGAGGGTCAAAGATGACCCTAATGGTGCATTATGGGGGCGAACCGAACTTCTGTAAAAGTTTGCCTTAGATGGCGAACGCGAACCACCGGAAGTTCGCCGGGAACCATTCACCGGCGAACCGTTCGGGCCATCTCTAGTTATAGGTGAATCCTATTTAGATTCCTTTCATACTTACAGCATAATGTTGCATTGCAGTACTCCCCAGCTGCTCTCCACTGCAGCTCATCACACTGGCCATTCATGTCTATAAGACATAGCACAGAATCCGCAGTACATCACAATGTGATGGAAGTGGTCCAGCCAATGCAGAATCTGCAGCATGTTGCCATACGGTGCGCATGATACAGCACTGTGCACGATTCAGGCCTCTTTCACACTGTGGTATTGCATCTATCACCCTTGCCACTTCTACATCGCAGTGGCCATTAATCTCAATGATAAGAATAAACATACATATATCCAGGCACATCGCCTCTAGTTAGGACATTAAATAAATTATTAGGGAAAGGGAGGTGCTGAAGGGGGTGTGGCTAGAAACAGCAAAAATCAATTAACCCTTCGCACACTCACATGCAAATGTTCAAACAAATGCATTCACAGATTTACTCATCCAGGCACAACCCTACAGCTAAATTAAAAGCCAGGGTTTTAGTTCACAGAAGAATACATTCTTATGCTTAGTCACCTATACTGCGTAAAAGTACCTAGGTAAACATAGGTGTCCTAACTCTGGCCCTGTAACATGCATAGTGCAGACATGCAAACACATTCATTGCATCAAACCTATCAATGGATTAGGAGCACACATCCTAACTTCCTCTCCTGGGAAAGACAGTGCATCTTACCAATCGCACAAGGGAGCTAACGCTATGTGTCCATGTGCACCATGCGCATACACCAGCACAAGCTGTCTGCATGCTGACAAACATACAGGGGAAGGGGGGAGTGCACCGAATTGGACCCTAGCCACAGGGGTCAATGATAAGAATAAACATACATATATCCAGGCACATCGACTCTAGTTAGGACATTAAATAAATTATTAGGGAAAGGGAGGTGCTGAAGGGGGTGTGGCTAGAAACAGCAAAAATCAATTAACCCTTCGCACACTCACATGCATCCTACAGGCTGACAAAAGACTCACCCCAGTGGTTAAAGAGAGACCCTTGTTTGCGTATAAAAATTGCAAAAATATTCGCAGCACCCTGGTGCAGGCAGATCTCTGGCAGAAATACGTTCAGAAACCATTTAAATTGTCTGAGCGTACTGGATGTTACAAGTGTTGCAAATGCAACATATGTAACTCACTGATCACGGGAAGTGCATTTACCCACCCACGCAGTGGAAAAAAGTATGCCATCAGAGATTATGTCAATTGTGACACTAATCATGTGGTTTACATGCTTAAATGCCCTTGTGGCATGGCATACGTCGGCAAGACCACTGGCCCTTTCAAAAAACGGTTCCAAAGACACCGCAGTGATATACGCATGATGTATAAGGCCGTCGAGAAGGGGGAGACTCCTGATGTCACTAAGCCTGTAGCGCTGCACTTTCTTGAACAACAACATCAGGTTCATACCCTGAGAGGGATGGTCATTGAATGGGTTCAGCCACCTAGGAGAGGAGGTAACAGAAAACGCTTGCTCCTACAGAGAGAGGCATTTTGGATTTACACGTTAAATACGGTAGCGCCTGCGGGTCTGAATAGTCATAATGGTCTTTCTTGTTTTCTGTCTGATAGATGAAATATAACTATGTATGCTGAAGTGTAATAATGTTCTGCCCTGTAAATAATTTGTATATATTATGTATTTATGCATCTTTTTATATCTGCAGGGTTTCTTTTATCCCGCTTTTGGGAGGAATTGGGTATCCTGTTCTTGTAGTTTCCACGGTGTTATGGTATCTCTCTATCTATCTTGGTGGTATGTAAGTAGCATCTTTTTTTCTTCTCTGTTCCCACTGAGGTGTGCCTCACCTAAGCTCATCTGCTTATGCATAGGTTATGTGCGTTTGTGGTTCCTATAGTGCACGCCACGCATGGACCACCAGGATTGGGCAGTGGGCAGGTGTCTCACGGATCCTGGTGTTGGGGGCACTCTGTGTCCCGCACACCAGGATAGACATTTGCCGCGGAGTATAGTGGGGCCGCAGTCCCGTATGGTGATTGACCGGTGTTCGTCACTAGGTTGGCTGAGCACCATCACACCTGGGGTATTGGGACGTTTTGTCCGCTAGTGCCCTTCTCTATGATTTCCACGGGGTTCCGCATTAGCAGTATGTCACTGTGTGCACTGGTTGCCACGGTTGCGGACTCACACGCGGATTGGTTGGACGGCTGCTTATGCCATCCAATCCACCATGAGGAGTGACGTATCCTGACGGCGCACGCAGCCGTCCGGAGATGATTACGGGGGAGGATACCATCCTGGTTTGAGTGGCGTTGGCTTTGGCCAGTTGCTGGTTTTTTCCCAGCAACACGAGAGGCGGGATAATGAGCTGCACTGCTTTTATCCCAAAAATCTGCATTTGCGAGGCCAAGTTTTAGGCATAACATAAAAGTAAGTGAATCCAGACACTGTATTAAAGTATTATTAAATGTATTATTGGGCCACAAGCAGCAAGGATCAGGTAGTGAATAGTAGATTTTACTGGTAGGCAAGAATAATTGGTAGAGTGTAGAGGCATAATAGGAGATAATAAGTAAAATGAGAAATAAGAAGTGACCAATAGCAGGAGCCCAGAAGTGACAGCTAGTTGGTGAGTGACCAATAGTGTCAGATAATTGATGACAAATAATGGCAAACAGAATAATGAGAAGTGAAGTAATGGGAAATGCATTGTTTTTATTGTGTCATCCAAAATTTTGGTGAGTTCCTTTGGATATGTAAGGCAATATTTTTCCTTGTTTTTAAAATGCTTAAAATACATTGGGGTTGATTCACAAAGGTTACTTATTTTCACTTTAACTGTAAGGAGTGCTAATGCATGAGATAAACTAATAAGGAGAGATAATGCATAAGATAAATAGGTAGGGAGAGCTAAACCATGAGTTATGGCAAATAAGGAGAACTAAACAATGAGTTAAGTTAGATAAGGAGAGATAAACCATGAGTTACGTCATTTAAGGAGTTAATAAATAAGTTGAGATAATTTAACAGAAAAGCTTTGTGAATCAGCCCATTGTTTCAAGTGTGGGCAGCATGGTGGTGTAATGGTTAGTACTCTCACCTTGTAGCGCTGGGTTCCAGATGCAAATCCCAGCCAGGGCACTATCTGCATGGAGTTTGTATATTCTCCCCGTGTCTGTGTGGATTTCCTCCAGGCACACCAGTTTTCTACCAAACCCCAAAAACAGATAAGTTAATTGGCTTCCCTCTAAATTGGCCCTAGACTACCATACAGACATATGACTATGGTAGGAATTAGATTGTGAGCCCCTCTGAAGGACAGTTAACCTCCCTGGCAGTATGAGAAGTGCAGCTGCGCAGCCGCGGGAGGTTGTTTTTCACTTTTTTTTTAGCATGTAGCTAGCCTAGCGCTAGCTACATGCTTCCCCCCTCCTGCGGCGTCTCCCCGTAGCGTCCGATCGCCGCCGGTGCCGCTTGCCCATGAGGAAATCCCGTTCTGAACGGGATTTCCTTGAGGGCTTCCCCCATCGCCATGGCGATGGTCGGAGTGACGTCATCGACGTCGCCGACGTCGTGACGTCACAGGGAATCCCGATCCACCCCATAGCGCAGCCTGGCGGCGATTGGCCAGGCTGAGCAAGGGGTATGCGGGGGGGGGGGCCTGTATCGCGGCGGCTAGCGGCGCATCGGCGGTGGGCGGCGGCGATCAGACCAAACACGCAGCTAGCAAAGTGCTAGCTGCGTGTTTGAAAAAAAATTATGTAAATCGGCCCAGCAGGGCCTGAGCGGCACCCTCCGGCGGCTTACCCCGTGTCCAGCACAGGGTTACCGCTAAGGAGGTTAAGTGATCAGACAATATACGCTATACAGTGCTGTGGAAGATGTCAGCGCTATATAAATACTAAATAATAATAATAACTGTTGGGTGCCTTCTGTGTTGCTCTTATTATTTCACCTTAGCTGAAAGGTTGACATTGGCATGTTCCACACTGCTTTGATATACTACACTACTGGGGCTTGTGGTTTCCCTTGTGTTTTTGAAGGAACATCGACCTTCATCCCCCAAGTTAGCTGGTAATGACTGTGATGGCTGGTGATGACTGTACAGAGGATTACTGAGCTGAATCAAGGCCATCAGCAATGGTGCAGAATTTCCCTGTTCAACAGCAAGTGAATCTACTGTAGAAACACAGGTACAATATGCATAAATGTATTATAGATCTTTACATGACATTATAGTCAGACAGAGTTTGGATTTGTGTGCAAAGTGCTGTCAACTTGATTACTTGCGTGTGCAGGAACACACTAAAAAACATGATTAGTTATTTCAGCTAATAGATTTTGAAGGCTTTAATTTGCTGTGAGCACTTCCTTCTGAAGCATATGCTTCTGGCTGGCAAATCAGATATTTCCAATTCCTTACCTGATTAAATGGATCACTTGCTTCTCCATGGGTTCTTGTTCACCTGAGCAACACTATTTAGAATGACTTCTAGTGCTTTTTTCTTCTTGAGCGCTACACACTCTTCTCCTTCTCTTTGGTATGTAGCATTGGCACTTGGAAGGAGCACAGCTTATTCTTGATCAAGAAAAAACGTTCTTCTTCTTCTCTTTAGGATGTGATGCTGGCAGGAGCACACCCGCTGCTTTATCATGACAATCTGTTTTTTTCCCTTCTTCTCTTAGACATGCAATGACAATTTGCTAAGGGCATCTGCTTCTTGATTACATGGTAGCAAAATAGGCATTGGAACCTGGTGGTGGCTGGTGGGACCACAAGCATTAATTATATTACCTTATGACAGCAGCACAAGGAGTTGGTGGTAGCAGGTTGCAGAATAGGCCTTGGCACCTGGTGTTGGCACCATAGCATCACGCAAATTAAACAATCACAGCAGCAGGAATTGGTAGATGCTTAGGCCGTGGAACCTGGTGGTGGGACCACAGCATTAATTAAATAGAATTATGACAGTGACAGCAGGAGGAGTTGGTGCTAACAAAATAGGCTGTGGAACCTGGTGGTGGGAACACAACATTAATTAAATTACATTATGCCTGTAGCAGCACTAACAACATTTTCAATGTTTGTAAAGAATGGTGTTACATAGAGTGTGTCACCCACACTCCCCAAGAACCCCAGATATAAAATACTGACACCTGTGGCAGCAGCAGGTTCCAGACAGCAGTTGTGAAGCTGCAGTTGGGCCCGCACCACAAATCAGACAGCGGAGTTTTCAATGTGAACACCCTTGATGGCAGCAGGTTAGCATATGTGTTGTGACTTATCAGGCTGACAGACACCTGCGGCAACAGCAGGTTACAGGCAGTGTTGTGATGCCAAATTCGTGATCCGAATCGTGATTGCTTTTTTCGTGGTTGTGTTTTTCTTTCACTTAACCCTTTGTGGAAATGGGTAAGGGGTACTTTGTACCCCTATACTCATTTCTCCTGGGAGGGGGGTGGGCATCTGGGGTCCCCTTCTTAAAGGGGACTCCCAGATGCACACCATGAGCCCCCCCCCCCCAGGGAGTCGTCGCCCCACCTCCTCCTGGGGCACTGCAGGTGGGGAAGAGACCTTTGTCCATGGATTGGACAAGGGCTCAGGGGGAGAGGGGAAGGCTTGGCCGCCTCTCTCCCCTGGAGCCCCCCATACCATGGACCATGCGGGCTGGTAAAGCTCAGGGTGCGAAGCCCCAGTCGGCCGGGCCTCTGCATTCTTGCTATCCCAGCCTGCATGGGGACAAAGGGATACAGAGGCTCGGGAAGGGGGACCCCACACCATTTTATTTTCTGATTTCTCACACTCAGAACATTCCCCAAAAATAAAAAGGGGTAAGGGATGTAAGGGGTTTTACTTTAACTAATCAAATACACTAAAACTCAACCTAATAGGTCTCCTAAATACTTAAAAGAAAGGAAAGTAACATTCAAGCAGGGATGCTCGCCAGGACCTCGTGATCATGGATAACCCTTGATCACGAGCATTTTTTCCACTATTCCGAATTTGTGATCCGAATCGTGGTTGCTTTTTTTGTGGTTGTGTTTTTCTTTCATTTAACCCTTTGTGGAAATGGGTAAGGGGTACTTTGTACCCCTATACTCATTTCTCCTGGGAGGGGGGTGGACATCTGGGGTCCCCTTCTTAAAGGGGACTCCAGATGCCACCATGAACCCCCCCAGGGAGTCGTCGCCCCCGCCTCCGGTGCCCATGGATTGGACAAGGGCTCGGGGGGAGAGGGGAAGGCTTGGCTGCCTCTCTCCCCCGGAGCCCCCATACCATGGACCATGCGGGCTGGTATAGCTCAGGGTGCGAAGCCCCAGTCGGCCGGGGCTCCGCATTCTTGCTATCCCAGCCTGCATGGGGTTACAGAGGCTCGGGAAGGGGGAACCCATGCCATTTTATTTTCAGATTTCCCACACTCAGAACATTCCCCAAAAATAAAAATGTTTAATTTTTTTTTTTAAATATTATTTTACACTATCTTTTTAACATATCCTGCAAATTTGGTGTTGCTAGGATGTAAGGGGCCTTTGCTATTAACTGCTAAAGTCAGCGGAAATAATTATCCACAATCTGTCATTGACCGGCATTTAAATGTATCTAATTGAATAATAAAGCTAACAATTGCAGGTACAATTAGCTTAAATTAGCACAGATCAACCACAAATTGCAAATACACAGCACTACTCTACACAGTACTGTGTGACAGCAAGGAGTTTATCTAAAATGGCATCCACCTTTTATAGAGAGGGGTTGACCTGGAGCTCAGCTAATTCTTAATTGTTGCTAGGGACATTCTGCTTGGTCCACATTTAAAAGAAAAAAATGTACTAGTAATCGTAATTATGACTCACTCACATAATGACAGTGTAATTACGACTGCACCCGTAGTGGTAATTCATAATCACAGGTGATTAAGGGCTACGACTATGATATCCTAGGGTGTAATTACGACTCGTACATTACAAATCATTAGTGATGTAGTGAACATCAAATTTTCGGTTCATGAACGCAAATTTTCCACAACAGTTCGTGAACAGGCATATCTGGGGAACTGCCGTAGGCTTCAATGGGTAGGCAAATTTTAAAACATATAGGGACTGTTTCTGGCTACAGAAGTGATGGAAAAGTTGTTTCAAGGGGCCTAACAACTGGCCTGTGGCATGTCAGAGGGAGATCCAAGGCAAAAGTACCACCAAAAATTACGTAGTTGACGCAGAATCTAAAGGGCAGAAATCACATTACATTCCGAAATTTGTGGAATTAAGTGCTTTAAAACACCCAGCATGCGTACACGGCTAAAAGGTAGTGTGAGGGTTAGGCCTGGTTCAAACTGACAGATGAAACTCTGCGTTTAACACACTGTAAACAACTGCAAAGATCAAATATTGCCGCCGAGAGAGGTGTCAACTAGCAAAAACTATGATTTGTTCATCCTTTTCCTTTGATAAGCTCTCCTCTGCATACAATTAAACTCCTGCATAATTAATTCAACATGCTCAGTCCTCACGTTTAAAATACCTCACCGAATGACTTTACCATCAAGAAATCAGCTGGTCTAATCTCTGTCAGAAAAAGTGTGGTGTGGTTACTCCTTGTTTGCCTTTGTAAATTGTGGAATTACTGAATGTTAGACCAGATCTAAAAACAGGTCTAAAACATTACACCAAACCATCAGTAGACTAAAAACATCTGTAGACTAGTCTAAATTAGTTAGTGAATTGAGGCCAATGCAACCATGTTCACAGTTTCTCTTTAATTGTAGCATGTAATGTATGTAGTTCAATGCTTAATTGTAGCATAGTGTATGTATGTATATATATATATATATATATATGTATATATATATATATACATACAGTGGCTTGCAAAAGTATTCGGCCCCCTTGAACTTTTCCACATTTTGTCACATTACTGCCACAAACATGAATCAATTTTATTGGAATTCCACGTGAAAGACCAATACAAAGTGGGGTACACATGAAAAGTGGAACAAAAATCATACATTATTCCAAACATTTTTTTACAAATCAATAACTGCAAAGTGGGGTGTGCGTAAATATTCAGCCCCCTGAGTCAATACTTTGTAGAACCACCTTTTTCTGCAATTACAGCTGCCCAGTCTTTTAGAGTATGTCCCTACCAGCTTTGCAGATCTAGAGACTGAAATCCTTGCCTATTCTTCTTAGCAAAACAGCTCCAGCTCAGTCAGATTAGATGGACAGCGTTTGTGAACAGCAGTTTTCAGATCTTGCCACAGATTCTCGATTGGATTTAGATCTGGACTTTGACTGGGCCATTCTAACACATGGATATGTTTTGTTTTAAACCATTCCATTGTTGCCTGGCTTTATGTTTAGGGTCGTTGTCCTGCTGGAAGGTGAACCTCCGCCCCAGTCTCAAGTCTTTTGCAGACTCCAAGAGGTTTTCTTCCAAGATTGCCCTGTATTTGGCTCCATCCATCTTCCTATCAACTTTGACCAGCTTACCTGTCCCTACTGAAGAGAAGCAACCCCAGAGCATGATGCTGCCACCACCATATTTGACAGTCAGGATGGTGTGTTCTGAGTGATGTGCAGTGTTGGTTTTCTGCCACACATATCGTTTTGCATTTTGGCCAAAAAGTTCCATTTTGGTCTCATTCGACCAGAGCACCTTCTTCCACATGTATGCTGTCCCCCACATTGCTTGTGGCAAACTGCAATCAGGACTTCTTATGCTTTTCTGTTAACAATGGCTTTCTTCTTGTCACCCTTCCATAAGAGCCAACTTTGTGCAGTGCACAACTAATAATTGTCCTATGGACCGATTCCCCCACCTGAGCTGTAGATCTCTGCAGCTCGTCCAGAGTGACCATGGGCCTCTTGACTGCATTTCTGATTAGCGCTCTCCTTGTTCAGCCTGTGAGTTTAGGTGGATGGCCTTGTCTTGGTAGGTTTACAGTTGTGCCATACTCCTTCTATTTCTGAATGATCGCTTGAACAGTGCTCCATGGGATGTTCAAGGCTTTGGAAGTCTTTTTGTAGCCTAAGCCTGCTTTAAATTTCTCAATAACTATCCCTAACCTGTCTGGTTTGTTCTTTGGACTTCAAGGTGTTGTTGCTCCCAAGATTCTCTTAGACAACCTCTGAGGCCCTCACAGAGCAGCTGTATTTGTACTGACATTAGATTTCACACAGGTGCACTCTGTTTAGTCATTAGCACTCATCAGGCAATGTCTATAGGCAACTGACTGCACTCAGACCAAAGGGGGCTGAATAATTACGCACACCCCACTTTGCAGTTATTGATTTGTAAAAAATGTTTGGAATCATGTATGATTTTTGTTCCACTTCTCATGTGTACACCACTTTGTATTGGTGTTTCATGTGGAATTCTAATACAATTGATTCATGTTTGTGGCAGTAATGTGACAAAATGTGGAAAACTTCAAGGGGGCCGAATACTTTTGCAACCCACTGTATATAACACATTAACCAGATGTCCATAATATATATGTTTTGAGTATGTCTGAAGTGCATTTGCATTTGTAAACTGATAATATGTTTTTGCCTAAAACTTTTCATACAAGCTGTAAGTAGCTTTGTAAACTGCTGCAGGTTAAACACTGAATTATCCATGCACATTGACTTAGTGAGAGTGAGGAATAATTTATTTTCATGCACCATTGAGGCAAATTATTACATCTTTACAAATGCTTGGCGATCACTTTCAATATGCCTGCATGATATGCATTTTATGATGCATATCCTCCCAGACTAATAAAGAACATTGTTGAAGTCAGACAAAATCAACGATTCTCTTAGGCTTGCTGTGAGACTGCAATTAACAGTTCAGAGGATATATGTTTTCCGGCACTTGTTCCCTCATTTACAGTCTCTATGTTTATTGTGAATTATTTATACTGTATATTGTATGACTAGTAATATAAAGCACTGATGTTCATTCCATTTGGCTCAGATAATGGGAACAAAAATAATATATACAGTATGTATATATATATATATATATATATATATATATATATATATATATATATATATACATACTGTAATATTTTAAAAACATAGTAGATCAATAAAAATGAAAAAGATTCAAGCATATGAAGTCACCTGCTTAACATTCATAGATTGATGTGTATTTCTTGAGGAGGCAGCATCCCACATAGACAGAGCAACTCCTCACATGCCCAGGGAAGGTTGAAAGAGTTGGTCGGGAGGCAGCAGTCTCTGGGTACAGAGCCCGGTGTGGAAGGCTTTGTACAATTTACCTGTAAGTGCCCCCTGGAACTTCAGCATGTCTTCTCCACATTGCACAATTTAGCCTCTCCTCTGTATAAAGCCCTCAACTGGTGCCTCTTATTACTGCATTGCTGCTGGAGAAGTCAGAGAGTTCCTGCACATAAGAGTTGTATTTGTGCCTTCTGCTCCACACCGCTCTGCATATAGTGAAGGGGCTACCTAATCCTGTGGAGAGCACATCTGGCTATCTATGTGGAAGGGGAGATTACCTAACACTGGGGGACGCATCTAGCTATCTATACTAGAGGGAAGGGAGGCACGTCTGGCTATCTATCAAGTGTGTGTGTGTGGGGGGGGGGGGGGGGGGAGGGGGCTTACCAAATTCTAGGGACACGTCTAAGGGGGTACTTTGGAATCTGCACCTCTTGTGATGGAGAACCTTGCCCGGTCCTGCACACACCTGCCTACCTAACTATACAACAGTCACTGCATTGTAGCTTAGAGCATTGTATAAATCTTGTAGGATAGCATGTTACCATACCCACACTTGACCATCTGACTGACCAGTTGATCAATTTCCACAGATGACTCCAAACACAGACACTAAGACATCTACTTTTGAGGGAACTTTTATGCTGTGCGCAGCATCAATATACTGTGATTATTCTGTTTTTTTGAGTTCACTAGTCATTTTTACAGTTACCACAGACCAGTTTTGGTGCAAACCAATTTTCTAATTGGGCTGAGCTGAGCTGTTACGTGGGTTCAATATTGCTCAGTATTATCGCTGTATAGGTACATCACTGCCATACAAAAATAAACACACAAAATATTAGCATGCAGTGTTGACACAACCAATTGTTTACGTTTGAGGGGCTCACAGGTGTAACCGCACCGTGCAGGTGCAAGATACCCTGCGCCTGCCCAGTAGCACAGAGCAGCACTTGCATGTCTCTTTCTGCTGTGCATGAGCAGCTCCGTGCTACTGCACAGTTCCACCATGCTTGTTCACGGGCTGAGTGCAGCTGTGAGCTTTCAGAAGGCCATGGACAGCAGTGGTGGTCTGAGACACTAATTACCTCAACTGTAAAAATGGATATTAGCTTTCCTGGTCATGTAAAAAAGAAGCCACTTTGTTCTTTTATCGTCCTGATGTTGTTTTAATCTTGATTTAGTTAATAGTTTTAAATCTGTGTAATAAGTGTTGTTTTAAATTGAAAAAATGAGGGCAGATGAGCATTACACTTATTACCTGCTTTACCAGGAAATAAGAATATTGATTATCTCAGAATAGCACCTACTTGCACAATTCAGTATATTTTTGTATAATACATTTAGTAATAAAAAAAATTAACAACCCCCCCTTGCTACCCAAACCTCTGTTAACTACTAGTCCCGTGCAACCTGGCATTGCCAGAACAATACCAGCCCACATGGTCCAGTGTCCACTGGAATTGTTCAGGTAGCAAAGCCCCACTCTGTTGGGTGCAGCCATTCAGTAAATACTAGCCTATGCAGAGAGCAAGGAGTTAAAAGAGGCTGGGGGGGTTAAAATATATATTAAAAAAGTGAATCTAGTCAATAAGTAAAGTGTGGTGATGAAGAAAGCTCAGTGTGAGAGAACGCGGAAAAGCCGCCGCGTGTACTAACAGCAAGGCGGCTGATTCCGCGTCCAACACGGCGGTCTGCACGCGGAAGCGTGCGTCTGGTAACTTGGCAGAACGCGGTAAAGCCGCCGCATGTACTGACAGCAAGGTGGCTGGTTCCGCGTCCAGCGCGGCGGTTTGACCGCAGCAGCGTGCATCTGGTCTGGCTGAGTCTGTTAGTTCACACAGGCTTAGGAATACGTGCGCGCGCGCTGAAAGGAAGAACTTTTATGATGGCCGGGGGGGGGGGAGGGTCAGCTGACCAGGCCGATCAGCTGACCTCAGAGCTGGTAACCATTGGTTGATCACTTCAGGGTGGTGCCAGAGAGCGCTGCTCTATATATGGTTACTGCTGGCCACTCTCAAACTGTCTGCCGTTGCAAACACTACGTGGAAGCACTCAGACCTTAGTCAGATCCAACAGTGTGTTTGAACCAGGAGGACCTGGGAATTCACACTGAGCCAGATTACTTGTGTTATCATTCTGTTATACTTCAGACTAGTTCCAGGGTGTAGAGACCACGGACCTAACACCCAAGACTAGGGAACTTGTGTTATCATTCTGTTATACTTCAGACTAGTTCCAGGGTGTAGAGACCACGGACCTCACACCCAAGACTAGGGAACTTGTGTTATCATTCTGTTATACTTCAGACTAGTTCCAGGGTGTAGAGACCACGGACCTCACACCCAAGACTAGGCAACTTGTGTTAACATCCTGTTATACGTCAGACTAGTTCCAGGGTGTAGAGAACACGGACCTCACACCCACGACTAGGCATAGTTTGATATTGGTTATGACCTGTTGCTTTCCTGACTATCCCTCTGCTCTCTGATTCGGTACCACGCATATCTGATATTCTGTTGCCAAACCCTGCCTGCCTTGGATACCGAATCAGCCTTCTGTCTTTGTACTTTGTCTGTCCGTGTGTTGCCGACCTGGCTTGCCCGACCTCGAGAGCTATCTCTCTCCACTAAAGAGATAGTCTCCAGATCAGTCAGTGACATCCACCTTCAGGTGTCACTCACTCTCTGACCCTTCCTACCTTCAGCCTGACTCCACCCCTTGGAGTATCCCAGGTTGCTGGAGGGTTTCTGTACTCTCTATAGCAGTACCTCCTGTACTGCCAAATGCCACCTGCTCATCAGGTGGATTACTCAAAGTCATACTGTTACACCAAACACTCAATATATATATTCAGAGGTGTCCAGAGGTTAGTACTATATCTGTATTATTGGTGATTCTGCAGATCATCCATAATCAGGTATAGATCTGTATTCTTGGTGATACTGCAGATCACCAATAATCAGATTCTCTCTGTGTGCTGACACCGATCGTTACAGAATGGCAGACCAAACCCAAATGGACGCATTTAACAGCCGTCTGAATGCACTCACCCCTCGGTGGAAAATTTCATCCAAGTGCTGGACAATCATCAGACCCAGATCAATGCCTTGTCTGGGTCTGCACAAACCTTACAGACGGCTGTGGATGCAGTGCGATCTCCTCCTAGCACAGACATATGCATGTCTGTACCTGAAAGGTTTTCTGGCCATAGATCTGACTTTCAGAACTTCAGAAATCGAGTGTTATCGTACTTTGAGTTGAGACCTAATTCTTCAGGAACCATAGCACAAAGAATTACATTTATTAAGACCCTATAGTCAGGGGATTCCCAGACCTGGGCATATAATCTCCAGCCAGGGAATGAGGCTCTAGCCTCAGTTGAGGCATTTTTTAAAGCCATGGCTATAATTTATGATGATCCGGACATTGCCTCTACCGCGGAGCGGAAGCTCAAGACTTTGCGGCAGGGCAGGGATCCGGTAGAAGTTTACGCAGCTGAGATCAGAAAATGGCCAGTTTCAGCCAGATGGGGCTCATTTGCGCTTCTAGACTGTTTTTTGTCAGGGCTGTCAGACGCGGTCTCAGAGCTAATGTTGGGTCATCCTGAGCCAAAGTCTATCGATGAGGCCATTTCATTGGCCATCAGGGTTGACCGTCGCCTACGTTACCAAAGACAGACCCGGGGTAGGAACAATGTGAGATATGTGTCCTACGCCGCGCCGCCATCTGAGTCATCTCCACCCGCTTCGCCTCCACCAGAACCAATGCAGATTGGTCGGTCGAGATTGTCCCGGGTGGAACGGAGGCGCAGAGAAACAGAGCAGCTTTGTCTGTACTGTGCAGAGGGGGGTCATAGAGTGCAAAATTGTCCCAAAAAGTCGGGAAACGCTGTCGCCTAGGTGTAGTCGGAGGTAATACCCTAGGCGCGCAGTCATTACCTCTAGATGATAAACGTATGCTCCTCCCATATCTTGGAAGGATAAGACAGAGACCACTGAAGCCTTCATTGACTCTGGCTCAGCAGCCAACTTTATTGATTATGAATTTGCTAAGAAATTGGGGATTCCAATTTCCCCGTTGAAGCAACAGATTCTGGTCACTGCAGTGGATGATTCCCCCTTGCAGAGTAACCACCCTCTGTCTCAGACCCCAGAGTTAAGGGTTACGGTAGGGGTGTTACATAAAGAGAATTTACAGTTTCTGGTGTTGCGAATGACAACCTCCACGATCATTCTTGGTATGCCATGGTTACAACCAGTGCTGGGCCGAAATTACGCATTAGCGTAATTACGCATCGTAATTCACTACAAATGCACCGTAAGCGTTACGTGTAAGGTTACAGTATTGCACGTAACTAATTACGCGTAGACCGTAGGTTACGTTATTACGCGTAACAAATTACGCGTAAGACAGTAAACTCCTATTGAAATTACACAGTCTGCCGTAATCGCGTAATATTACGCTCCCGTATAATATAAAAAAGCCGCCGACTTTAAGGGTTAATAGCAAAGCCCCCTTAAGTGCTAAGAGCCTCAAATTTGGAGAATATATTGAGAAGATCAGAAGGAATAAGAGGAAAAAAATTTTTTCAAAAAGACCTTATAGTTTTTGAGAAAATCGATGTTAAAGTTTCAAAGGAAAAATATATACATTTAAAAACCTGCCGACTTTAACGGTTAATAGCAAAGCCTGCTTAAAATTTAGGAACACCAAATTCCCAGGGTATATTAAGGGGATCAGTGGGAATAAGAGGAAAAAATTTTTTTTCAAAAAGACCTTATAGTTTTTGAGAAAATCGATTTTTAAGTTTCAAGGGCAAAAATGTCTTTTAAATGCGGAAAATGTCCGTTTTTTTTGCACAGGTAACAATAGTGTATTATTTTCATAGATTCCCCCAAGTGGGAAGAGTTTTACTTACTTCGTTCTGAGTGTGGGAAATATAAAAAAAAAATGCCGTGGGGTCCCCCCTCCCAGACCTCTTTAACCCCTTGTCCCCCATGCAGGCTGGGATAGCCAGAATGCGGAGCACCGGCCGCGTGGGGCTCCGCACCCTGACTATACCAAGACGGCTGATTCCTTGGTATGGATTGGGGGGTCTCGGAAGGGGAGGGGCAGCAAAGCTTTCCCCTCCCCCTCCGAGCCCTTGTCCAATCCAAGGACAAGGGGCTCTTCTCCACCTCCGATGGGCGGTGGAGGTGGAGGCCGCGATTTCCTGGGGGGGGTTCATGGTGGCATCTGGGAGTCCCCTTTAAAAAGGGGTCCCCCAGATGCCCACCCCCCCTCCCAGGAGAAATGAGTATAGGGGTACTTGTACCTCTTACCCATTTCCTTTAAGAGTTAAAAGTAAATAAACACACAAACACTTAGAAAAAGTATTTTAATTGAACAAAAAACATAACCATGAAAAAAGTCCTTTAATATTCTTAATTAACCATTAATACTTACCTGTCACTTTAAATAAATGATCCCTCGCAATAGCCTCGGAAATGTTCTATCAGTTACAATGTAACAAAGTTATTACAATGTAACAACTTTGTTACATTGTAACTACGCCGCACCCGACGTCACTCGCCGCTCAGCCGCCGCATACACTTATGCGTCCTTGCAGGACGCTAAGTCCCCGCCTGCTCCCACTGTCCACCCCGCCAACATCTGTCACCCACATGTGGGTGACATGTGGGTGACATGTGGGAGAGGCGGGGAGGGCAGCGGGAAACCGGCGGGACTTAGCGTCCTGCACGGACCTGACAGAGCTCTGAGCTTTATAGCTCAGAGCTCTCTAAGCATCTTTGTATTTGGGCTTCAAGGAGCCCCATTGGTCCTTAGCAGACCAATGGGGTTCCTTCTGATTTCAAGGAACCCCATTGGTCTGCTAAGGACCAATGGGGCTCCTTGGAGCCCAAATACAAAGATGCTTAGAGAGCTCTGAGATATATAGCTCAGAGCTCTGTCGGATCCGTGCAGGACGCTAAGTCCTGCCGGCTCCCGCTGCCCTCCCCGCCTCTCCCTCATGTCACCCACATGTCACCCACATGTGGGTGACATGTGGGTGACAGATGTGGGCGGGGTGGACAGCGGGAGCCGGCGGGGACTTAGCGTCCTGCAAGGACGCGTAAGTGTATGCGGGCTGCGGCGGCTGAGCGGCGAGTGACGTCGGGTGCGGCGTAGTTACAATGTAACAAAGTTGTTACATTGTAATAACTTTGTTACATTGTAACTGATAGAACATTTCCGAGGCTATTGCGAGGGATCATTTATTTAAAGGGACAGGTAAGTATTAATGGTTAATTAAGAATATTAAAGGACTTTTTTCGTGGTTATGTTTTTTGTTCAATTAAAATACTTTTTCTAAGTGTTTGTGTGTTTATTTACTTTTAACTCTTAAAGGAAATGGGTAAGAGGTACAAGTACCCCTATACTCATTCCTCCTGGGAGGGGGGGTGGGCATCTGGGGGACCCCTTTTTAAAGGGGACTCCCAGATGCCACCATGAACCCCCCCCCCCCCCAGGAAATCGCGGCCTCCACCTCCACCGCCCATCAGAGGTGGAGAAGAGCCCCTTGTCCTTGGATTGGACAAGGGCTCGGAGGGGGAGGGGAAAGCTTGGCTGCCCCTCCCCTTCCGAGACCCCCCAATCCATGGACCATGCGGGCTGGTATAGTCAGGGTGCGGAGCCCCACGCGGCCGGTGCTCCGCATTCTGGCTATCCCAGCCTGCATGGGGGACAAGGGGTTAAAGAGGTCTGGGAGGGGGGACCCCACGTCGTTTTTTTTTTATATTTCCCACACTCGGAACGAAGTAAGTAAAACTCTTCCCACTTGGGGGAATCTATGAAAATAATACACTATTGTTACCTGTGCAAAAAAAAACCTGACATTTTCCGCATTTAAAAGACATTTTTGCCCTTGAAACTTAAAAATCGATTTTCTCCAAAACTATAAGGTCTTTTTGAAAAAAAAAATTTTCTCTTATTCCCACTGATCCCCTTAATATACCCCGGGAATTTGGTGTTCCTAAATTGTAAGCAGGCTTTGCTATTAACCATTAAAGTCGGCGGGTTTTTAAATGTATATATTTTTCCTTTGAAACTTTAACATCGATTTTCTCAAAAACTATAAGGTCTTTTTGAAAAAAAAAATTTCCTCTTATTCCTTCTGATCTCCTTACTATATTCTCCAAATTTGAGGCTCTCAGCAATTAAGGGGGCTTTGCTATTAACCCTTAAAGTCGGCGGCTACCTAACATTGATCCATGCGTCAACTTTTCCGCTTGGGAGCATTGCCTTACGCATTAATTGCTAGTAGGAAATTATGCGTAAGGCAATAACGTAACAACCTGCATTACGGTATTCTTACGCGTAATTGCGTAAGGGCCATGCGTAATTACAGACATGAACCGTAGAAAAATGTCTACGCCGTAAGCGTAATTCCGTAATGCGTAATAGCGTAAAATTACGTGTAATGATCCATAAGCGTAGTTTTTTCCATTACGCCCAGCACTAGTTACAACTTCATTCGCCTCAGATCGATTGGGCTACAGGTCAGCTAACAAGCTGGTCTACCCATTGTTATCATCATTGTCTAGCGAAGATAACCTTGGGTAAAACCAAGATTCACATGGAGGGATTGCCAGATCAGTATTCAGAATTTGCAGACGTGTTTTGTCCCAAGTCAGCAGATAAACTTCCTCCACACCGTCCTTTTGATTGCCCCATTGATCTCAGGTCTGGTTGTATGCCCCCTAGAGGTCACCTCTATAATTTATCTGGGCCAGAGAAATTGGCCATGCAGGAATACATCCGAGAAAATTTAGCTAAGGGTTTTATTCGTCCTTCTCGGTCCCCAGCAGGGGCCGGATTCTTTTTTGTGAAAAAGAAGGATGGAGGCCTCCATCCATGCATTGATTATCGGGGCTTAAATAAAATTACAGTAAAAAATCATTACCCTCTGCCCTTAACCACTTGCCGACCGCCTACTTCATATTGGCGGCGGCAAAGTGGCAGCCCCAGGACCACGTAACGCAGAATGGCGTCAGGTCCTGGGGCACTCTTTGGCCGGGGATCGCGCGCTGGGATGCGCGCGCATCCGCCGGCAATAGGCTCCGCCCACCCGCGACGTCAACCCGCCGGCCAATCGGAAGCGCTGGCGGGTTGTTAACCCGACGATCCCCGGATAGGAAGCGTATAATACGCTTTGTAATGTTTACAAAGTGTATTATACAGGCTGCCTCCTGCCCTGGTGGTCCCAGTGTCCAAGGGACCACCAGGGCAGGCTGCAGCCACCCTAGTCTGCACCCAAACACACTGATCTGCCCCCCCCTGCCCCCTGATCGCCCACAGTACCCCTCAGACCCCCCCTGCCCACCCCCCAGACCACCATTTGCACACAATCACCCCCCTAATCACCCATCAATCACTCCCTGTCACTATCTGTCAACGCTATTTTTTTTAGTTCCTAAACTGCCCCCTGCTCCCTCCTGATCACCCCCCCACCCCTCAGATTCTACCCAGACCCCCCCAGACCCTCCCCCCCCTGTGTACTGTATGCATCTATCCCCCCTGATCACCTGTCAATCACCTGTCAATCACCTGTCAATCACCCGTCAATCACCCCCTGTCACTGCCACCCATCAATCAGCCCCTAACCTGCCCCTTGCGGGCAATCTGATCACCCACCCACACCAATAGATCGCCCGCAGATCCGACATCAGATCACCTCCCAAATCCATCGTTTACCTCTATTCTCTCCTCTAAACACCCACTAATTACCTATCAATCACCCATCAATCACCCCCTATCACCACCTGTCACTGTTACCCATCAGATTAGACCCTTGCGGGCACCCAATCACCCGCCCACACGCTCAGATTGCCCTCAAACCCCCCCTTATCGATTCGCCAGTGCATTATTTACATCCGTTCTTCCCTGTAATAACCCACTGATAACCTGTCAATCACCCCCTGTCACTGCCACCCATCAATCACCCCCTGTCACTGCCACCCATCAATCAGCCCCTAACCTGCCCCTTGCGGGCAATCTGATCACCCACCCACACCAATAGATCGCCCGCAGATCCGACATCAGATCACCTCCCAAGCGCAGTGTTTACATCTATTCTCTCCTCTAAACACCCACTAATTACCCATCAATCACCCCCTATCACCACCTGTCACTGTTACCCATCAGATTAGACCCTAATCTGCCCCTTGCGGGCACCCAATCACCCGCCCACACGCTCAGATTGCCCTCAGACCCCCCCTTATCAATTCGCCAGTGCAATATTTACATCTGTTATTCCCTGTAATAACCCACTGATCACCTGTCAATCACCCATCAATCACCCCCTGTCACTGCTACCCATTAATCACCCCCTGTCACTGCCACCCATCAATCAGCCCCTAACCTGCCCCTTGCGGGCAATCTGATCACCCACCCACACCAATAGATCGCCCGCAGATCCGACATCAGATCACCTCCCAAGTGCAGTGTTTACATCTCTTCTCTCCTCTAAACACCCACTAATTACCCATCAATCACCCCCTATCACCACCTGTCACTGTTACCCATCAGATTAGACCCTAATCTGCCCCTTGCGGGCACCCAATCACCCGCCCACACCTCAGAACGCCCTCAGACCCAAGCCCTGATCACCTCGCTAGTGCATTGCTTGCATCTATTTCCCCCCTCTAATCACACCTTGAGACACCCATAAATCACCTCCTGTCACCCCCTAGCACACCTACCCATCAGATCAGGCCCTAATTTGCCCCGTGTGGGCTCCTGATCACTCGGCCAAACTCTCAGATCCCCCTCAGACCCCCTTCCGATCACCTCCCCAGTGCATTGATTGCATCTATTTTCCCCTCTAACCGCCCCCTGAGACACCCATCAATCACCTCCTGTCACCCCCCTAGCACTCCTATCCATCAGATCAGGCCCAATACATCCTGTCATCTAAGAGGCCACCCTGCTTATGACCGTTTCCACAAAATTTGCCCCCTCATAGACCACCTGTCATCAAAATTTGCAGATGCTTATACCCCTGAACAGTCATTTTGAGAAATTTGGTTTCCAGACTACTCACAGTTTTGGGCCCGTAAAATGCCAGGGCAGTATAGGAACCCCACAAGTGACCCCATTTTAGAAAGAAGACACCCCAAGGTATTCTGTTAGGTGTATGATGAGTTCATAGAAGATTTTATTTTTTGTCAAAAGTTAGCGGAAATTGGATTTTTATTGTTTTTTTCACAAAGTGTCAATTTTCACTAACTTGTGACAAAAAATAAAATCTTCTATGAACTCACCATACCCCTAACGGAATACCTTGGGGTGTCGTCTTTCTAAAATGGGGTCACTTGTGGGGTTCCTATACTGCCCTGGCATTTTAGGGGCCCTAAACCGTGGGGAGTAGTCTAGAAAACAAATGCCTCAAAATGACCTGTGAATAGGATGTTGGGCCCCTTAGCGCACCTAGGCTGCAAAAAAGTGTCACACATGTGGTACCGCCGTACTCAGGAACAGTAGTATAATGTGTTTTGGGGTGTATTTTTACACATACCCATGCTGGGTGGGAGAAATCTCTCTGTAAATGGACAATTGTGTGTAAAAATACACCCCAAAACACATTATACTACTTCTCCTGAGTACGGCGGTACCACATGTGTGGCACTTTTTTACACCCTAAGTACGCTAAGGGGCCCAAAGTCCAATGAGTACCTTTAGGATTTCACAGGTCATTTTGTGAAATTTGGTTTCAAGACTACTCCTCACGGTTTAGGGCCCCTAAAATGCCAGGGCAGTATAGGAACCCCACAAATGTCCCCATTCTAGAAAGAAGACACCCAAAGGTATTCCGTTAGGAGTATGGAAGTATGGAAAAAAAGTGCCTGGTCCTTAAAGAGACTTTTTTGCAGCCTAACTGCGCTAAGGGGCCCAAAGTCCAATGAGCACCTTTAGGCTTTACAGGGGTGCTTACAATTTAGCACCCCCCCCAAAATGTCAGGACAGTAAACACACCCCACAAATGACCCCATTTTGGAAAGTAGACACTTCAAGGTATTCAGAGAGGGGCATGGTGAGTCCGTGGCAGATTTCATTTTTTTTTTGTCGCAAGTTAGAAGAAATGGAAACTTTTTTTTTTTTTGTCACAAAGTGTCATTTTCCGCTTACTTGTGACAAAAATTAATATCTTCTATGAACTCACTATGCCTCTCAGTGAATACTTTGGGATGTCTTCTTTCCAAAATGGGGTCATTTGGGAGGTATTTATACTATCCTGGAATTCTAGCCCCTCATGAAACATGTCAGGTGGTCAGAAAAGTCATAGATGCTGGAAAATGGGAAAATTCACTTTTTGCACCATAGTCATAAATGTCAGCACAGAAAGTTAAAAAAAATCATTTTTTTGACAAAATTCATGTCTTTTTTGATGAATATAATAAAAAGTAAAAATCGCAGCCGCAATCAAATAGCACCAAAAGAAAGCTTTATTAGTGACAAGAAAAGGAGCCAAAATTCATTTAGGTGGTAGGTTGTATGAGCGAGCAATAAACCGTGAAAGCTGCAGTGGTCTGAATGGAAAAAAAGTGCCTGGCCCTTAAAGAGACACTGAAGCGAAAAAAAAATATGATATAATGAATTGGTTGTGTACTATGAATAATTACTAGAAGATTAGCAGCAAAGAAAATATTCTCATATTTTTATTTTCAGGTATATAGTGTGTTTTCTAACATTGCATCATTCTCTAATATGTGCAGATTACACAACACTCATCAAAATGATTCTTTCAGAGCAGTCTGTGAACTAATGACCTCTCCTCTAGCAGATAAAAAGAAAACTGTTCACTTACAGTTGAGATAATAAAAGTCAGAAGACAGCCCTCTTCGCGACTTTGAAAGTCGTAGAGATTAATGGCTTTTTTGCATAGATAACAACTGCAGTTTCTTAACTCTTCCCGTACTGGAAACAATTACACTGATGTATCTGATCTTAATGTTTTATTTCTTAGCTGTGCTACACATACACATCATAATATCATAATTTTTTTTCCGCTTCAGTGTCTCTTTAAGGGGGGTAAAGCCCACGGTCCTCAAGTGGTTAAAAGTAACCTGAAGCAAGAGACATGTGGAGGCTGCCATATTTATTTCCTTGTAAACAGTACCAGTTGCCTGGAAGTCCTGCTGAGCTTTCTGCTCACTCAGTAGTGTCTTAATCACACATGAAACAAGCATGCATAAAATCTTGACATATTGCCAGAAAACTCTGATCTGCTTGCTTGTTCAGGGTCTATGGCTAAATGTATTAGAGGCAGAGGATCAGCAGGACAGCCAGGCAATGGGCATTGTTCAAAAGGAAATAAATATGCCAACCTCTATAGGTCTCTCACCTCGGGTTCCCCTTAAAGTGTAAGTTTCAAAAACTAAAATGTCTACTCAGTTCCCTCTCTTTGCCTATATAAATTAATTAATGATGTAAAACTTCAATGCAGTACATCCTGTAAAGAATAGACCCTCAGGAGAATGGAAGACAGCTTTATAAGCAAGCCAACAAACCGGACAGTATGTTAGCCTGTAAACTGAGAAACAAGAAAGCTATAAATTGTATAACACATTACAGCATGAAATGGTTCACATTCATCCAATCCTAATGTTGTATATGACATCTTCAAAGCATATAAAAAAATTATATTGCTTTGCAGGGCATAGCGATAACTTTGAGAAGAGCCTTTCCTTGAAGAAGTTTTCTATCCCGCAGTTAAACTTTGAAAGCTCAGTTTGCTTTAATAAGAATATATCAAAAGAAGAAATAACCCAAACTATTAAAAAAAAAGAACTAGGAAAATTTTCAAGAACACTTTTCTGCAATATATTGTAAAAAGTGTAGTCATATGGTTAGCCACCACTTTAAAACCTTTCATGATTTCGTCCTTAAAAGAAACCAGATTTCTCATGAATGATTTTTAACCCATATAGCTGTAATAGCTAAGCCAAACACAACAATTAAGTACAATAATTATGGGCCCCTTTTGCTTCTTAGGATTAATTTTACTGCTTATAATAACTTGATTAATTTATTATCTAGCCAATGTTTATAAACTGTAAACTCTTTCCTTACCCTGATTAACATTTCCTTACCTTGATTAACATTCTTCAGTTTATAACAAATGACAAGGTGTTACTGCTGCAAGGTGCTTTCTTTGGAATTTTTTTTGTTTCTTGAAAGAACACCTGGTCTCCCATAGCACTCTGGGACAGAAACCTGAGTGACATCACAGCTTAGACTAAGCATCATTGGGAGGGTGGGGTTACATACCAAGGTACAGCAATATATGGATATGAGAAGTAATTATGATACTGTAACCAAGAGAAGACATATGGATATGGGCATATTTATTTCCTTTTAAACAATACCAGTTTCCTGGCAATCCTAAACAGAAATGGATTCAACACAGATCTGACAAATCTTCATATACGCATTCATTAATACCGCATACACACCTCAATTCTTTACTTCAAACTGTGACTGACACCAGGTAACAAGAGAACACCTCATAACAACTCACATTATAGACGGAAAAATAAATAAAATAAGCATAGAGGCTAAGTGCAGACTGTTTATTATGCAGAGAGGCAAATCCAGATAAAAACCCTCATAAATAAAATCTCAACTCACATATGGGGTCCAATCCACCCCAAATTCAATCAGTACCACAACTGTTAGAGCAAAAATAACACACATGATTGTGTCTTCAAGGGCTAATAGCTACAACTACACAACATTGCCCTGACTAAAGACATGAATGATCCAATAACAAAGCAACTACATTGCGTCTGGATATGATGCAACCATATATACATTTTATTAAAGAATAATCCAATACAAATAAGTTAAAAGCAAATGATTAAAACCGCCTTCTTAATCCAAATGTAATTGGAAATACCTGCAGCAGTGGAACAATGAAGTGGCAACCATATGTAACACTATTATCTACTACTAGCTGATGACCTGGCGTTGCCCGGGTATGTATGTGGCTGGTGTTGACTCCACCCACTTTTTCTAACCCTTACACACAAACACTCAATGTCCAAGTTTGTGAGCTTTGGGATCTTTGGCATCAATAATGTGTATATTGCCATAGAAATTAAATCAGATTGGCTGTTTGTGGCTCCTCCCCTCTTCAGCATTTGAACCCCAGTCACCTAATACCAACTGTAGCAGGTTTGAGGCATCTATGGAGGCCTCCATAGATGCAGCCGCACGCTGCGAACGCGCAAGGCATCCTCCTCCTTCTGCCTCCATGCAGTTATACATTTTTTGGGTAAGCACTGTACACTTTATATATTTGATCTATGCAATTGTGATTTGGTAGCACTTTAGCTGATTGACACAGCCCGCGTTTTTTGCACATAAGGAACTTAGAGTCACTTATATTCATATACACATTACCATATTTATTCATCTATTTTTGATTAGCACTATAGCACTTTTTATAGCACAGTATTATACGTGATATGTACTTTGGTTGTTTTATGAATTATTGTTTTCTGAGGGTTGTGCAATATTAGTGAAATAGTAGATAATAGTGTTGCATATGGTTGTCACGTCATTGTCCAACTGCTGCAGGTGTTTCCAATTACATTTGGATTAAGAAGGCAGTTTTAATCATTTGTTTTTAACTTATTTGTGTTGGATTATTCTGTAATAAAATTTATATATGGTTGCATCATATCCAGATGCAATGTAGTTGCTTTGTTATTGGATTATTCATGTCTTTAGTCAGGGCAACTTTCCCTAATGTTGTGTAGTTGCACCCGAAATTCAAAACACACCCAATATAAAATCTCCTGAGGTAAGAAAGAGGTGCTGCTTGTCTCCAACCCAACTGATTTTGCACACTGGCATTGGAAGGGGTTCCTGAGATGCCACTCTGCATATAAAACATGAAGATTTGATGTCACATCTACAATAAATCCAATTGTGTTTATACTATTTGGACTGTTGGACAATCTATATTGAGCTGCAGGCATTTTGTTTGTATCTTTTGGCACTAATGTATTGTTTATTTGTTTAGCCTGGAAGTCCTACTGATCTTTAAAGGGGAACTTCAGCCTAAACAAACATACAGTCATTAAGTTATATAAATTATGTTAATTAAAATAGATAGGTAATATAATCTCTTACCCACCCTGTTTTAAAAGAACAGGCAAATGTTTTGTGAATTCATGGGGGCAGTACAAGGTTTTCGGCTACAGTAGGGCACCCCTTTGTAGCCCATATTTTTTATTCAGCTACAAGGTTTTCAGCTACAATGTTTTTGATTCTGCTACAAAAGGGCACCCTTTTATAGCTGAGATTTTTGATTTGGGGGTGTAGGGGGGTTAGGATTAGGCATCACAAGTGGGGGGTCTTAGGGTTAGTTGCCACTAGGGGGGTTTAGGGTTAGGCACCACCAGGGGGCTCTTAAGGTTAGGCACCACCTGGGGGGTCTTAGGGTTAGGCACCACCTGGGGGGTTTTATGGTTAGGCACCACCAGGGGAGTTTTAGGGTTAGGCACCACCCGGGGAGTCTTAGGGTTAGGTACCACCAGGGTGTCTTAGGGTTATGCACCACCAGGGGAGTCTTAGGGTCAGGCACCAACTGGGGGTCTTAGGGTTAGGCACCACCTAGGGGGTCTTAGGGTTAGGCACTGCCTGGGGGTGTTAGGGTTAGGCACCACCCGGGGGGTCTTAGGGTTAGGCACCACCAGGGGAGTCTTAGGGTTAGGTACCTCCATGGGGTCTTAGGGTTAGGCACCACCAAGGGAGTCTTAGGGTCAGGCACCACCTGGGGGGGGGTCTTAGGGTTAGGCACTACCTAGGGGGTCTTAAGGTTAGGCACCACGTGGTGGGTCTTAAGGTTAGGCACCACCATGGGTGTCTTAGGGTTAGGCACTACCAGGAGAGTCTTAGGGTTAGGCACCACCTGGGGGTCTTAGGGTTAGGCACCACCAGGGGGGTTAGGGGAGGGTTCTGTGTGAGAGTAAGGAGAAGTTAGGTCATAGTAATCACCAGGGGCTGTCTTAGGGTTAGGCACCACCAGGGAGAGGTTAGGCATCACCAGGGAGGGTTAGGGTTAGGCAACACCAGGGGGGTTAGTGTAAGGCACCATCAGGGGAGGGTTCTGTGTGAGAGTAGGGATAAGTTAGGTCATAGTAATCACTTTTCTCAGCTATATCTAGAGCCCTTTTATAGCCCAACAAATTTTGCCTATAACAGTATCCTTTTTATAAACAAAAACTAGCTTTTTCGGCTACACCAGGAACCCTTTGCAGCTGAATTTGGCATATGGGATACACCAGGCGCCCTTTTGTAACTGAATTTGGCATATATGGGCTACAACAGGCGCCCTTTGTAGCCGAATTTGGCATATATGGGCTGTACCAGGCACCCTTTGTAGCCGAATTTGGCATATATGGGCTACACCAGGAACCCTTTATAGCTGAATTTGGCATATATGGGCTACACCAGGCACCCTTTGCAGCTGAATTTGGCATGTGGGCTACACCAGGTGCCCTTTGTAACTGAATTTGGCATATGGGCTACAACAGGCGCCCTTTGTAGGCGAAGTTGGTATATGGGCTACACCAGGCGCCCTTTTTGTAGCCGAATTTGGAATATATGGGCTACACCAGGCGCCCTTTGTAGCCGAATTTGGAATATATGGGCTACACCAGGCGCCCTTTGTAGCCAAAGTTGGTATATGAGCTACACCAGGCGCCCTTTTTTCCAGGCGCCCTTTTCAAATAGACGCTCTTGGGAATATATATTTAAAAGTAACACATTATTGTGACAGTTGCAGAGATAGATGGTCTGGGTAAATTATAAATATCATGTATGTATGTTTGGGCTTACTCTCATCTGCCTTTCCATTTCCATCCACGCCAGGATTTGGTGCCCTCCATGAAACAGGTGCTCAGGTGAGTAGATGGATCCTCTCCAGGAAATGGCTGTTTAACCGAGAGGGCTAATCTGGGGCAGCACATGAGGCTAATAACTGAGCCAGTCTGTTACAGCCTGATCTGTGAGAATTTAGCACACAAATTTATTTGCAAATTCTGCTGGTGAATGTCTGTGATTTTTGAGTTGCTGTTTTGTTCTGGACAGGCCTGGACTGTATAGAAAGGGATTATAAAATGCATAGTAGTCCAACAAGTGGCAAGATTTTGTTTTATGTGTATCTCTTTTATTTGGTAGATCATTGTAAATAGTCTGTACAGCACAATAAAGCTTGTGTTGGTAAACTTGAAAGACTGTCTCTTCAGACTTTCTTTCAGCTCTGCCTGTTCCAGAAGGCAGAAATAGCTGCAACTTATCCTTTTTTGTTACAGGGGATGGGTAGCGGTAGTACAATATGCCCTTTATGCCTTTTAACTTTTAACCTCACTGGAAGCATGGACGAGCCTGACTCCTCCAGGAAAAAATTGCTATAAATGGTACGGAGCCAGGCACGCCCAGCAGTTAAAAGGCAAGGTTCTTTTTTTGTGCATTAACAATTAATAAATGATAGGGAGCCTCGGTATCAAAACGTATAAACCTTTAATTATCCATATATCAAATTTCCACAGCTAAGACATACACTTAAAAACAATTAAAAATCTCATTGATATAGTGATACATATTGCAGGGATATGCACACTTTTAGCAGACAAAAGGGTATTTCCTGAATTCGGGGTCAAAGATAAACCGGGTGCTGTAAAAAGAAATGGGAAGGGCATGTTTCGCTGTTGCGACTGCTTAATGAGTCCCTACATGCAAGAAGGAGAGACCTTCTTTAATTGGAATCAGTCAGTTCCCTTTAACCTGTTTCCGACCACGTCACACCGATGGGCGTGGCCGCGGCGGCAGCCCCAGGACCGCCTAATACCGATTGGCGTAAAGTCCTGGGACTGTAATTTGCATGAGATCGCGCGCACGCTGCGCGCGCATCTCATGCTCGGAGGGCAGAGCTATTGCCGCTCGGGAGACTGTTAGACGGCGTGATCGCCGTCTATTTACACTGTGCAGCGCTGCGATCAGCAGCAGCGCTGCACTGGGGACAGCCGTGTGACACGGCTGTCCCCCTGGGGGACAAGAGAGCGATCGGCTCTCATAGGCAAAAGCCTATGACAGCCAATCGCCTTAATTGGCCGGCTGTGGGGAGGGAGGGAGGGAAGGGTTTTAAAGAGACAGGTAAAAAACAAAACAAAACACGAACAATAATATTTATTTAAAAAAAAAACACTTGGGTGCTGTGTTGTGCGGCCCTGCAGCTTGGCCTTAAAGGAAAACTTAAGTCAAATAAAAAAAATGACATTTACTCACCTGGGGCATCCCTCAGCACCCCGAAGCTGGATGGTGCCCTCGCAGCCCCGCTCCGATCGTCCTGTCCCCGCCGGCGGCTACTTCCGGTTCGGCGACAGCCGCCGACAGGCTGGGATCGCGGCTGATTTTCCGCGTTCCCAGCCGCTGCTATCACCCTCTATGCTGCTATAGCGTCTAGAGGGTGATAGCAGCATAGAGGGTGATAGCAGCGGCTGGGAACGCGGAAAATCAGCCGCGTTCCCAGCCTGTCGGCGGCTGTCGCCGAACCGGAAGTAGCCGCCGGCGGGGACAGGACGATCGGAGCGGGGCTGCGAGGGCACCATCCAGCTTCGGGGTGCTGAGGGATGCCCCAGGTGAGTAAATGTCATTTTTTTTATTTGACTTAAGTTTTCCTTTAAAGCTGCAGTGGCCAATTTAACTAAAAATGGCCTGGTCAATAGGGGGGTTTAGCCCTGCAGTCCCCAAGAGGTTAAGAAAAAAAGATTATATTGATTGTGGTACAGAAAGAGTTATTTATCAACTGTGGTGTAGTTGTAATAAGATCTATATAGGTAAAACATATAGACCTTTAAGGGCTAGGATCCAGGAGCATGTAATATCAAAAGTAAATATGTAAAAAGTCTGATTGCTATGCATTTTAAGGATGCCCATAACTCTGATCCAAAATTCTTGAGGGCTATGGGAATATACAAACTGAAGATGCAGTAGTTTTCCTATGAATGAAAATGTGTCTGCATTCTCAAAAAAGGCCACAAGATGGCTCCCATCAGGAATTTAAAGCTAATGATATACAATGAATATGCAGATGGGTCAGGTGATGATATAAAAGCCACATACTGACCAATCAGCATTATACACGTCTGAAGAAGCCGATAGGTGAAACGCGTCACGTGTTATGACGTCATCGCGCTGATCCTCCCGTGCCTCCGCTCTCTTCCTGCAAGCTGTGCACCTGGACGCCGCCATAGCAGGAACTTTGAAAGTGAATGATGCTTAACATATACATGGATTCTGTGCAACTCTATCAGGATACGTGAGTACCGGTAATGCCGGAAGCTACAATAGCGCTAATCACTGGAGCTGAATGATCGCACTCACGAGCGGTGAGTTGCACTCCTGTCTGCGGCATATACGCATGTTTTAATTATAAGAATTGCATAAAAAGTCCGGTTGTTGCTAATGCTGAAAGGTTTGGCATATTTATGCCTGTAATGAGAGTGTATTCTGTATGAATAAGAGGCGTGCATCTGGGCACATGGGCTGGATTGAAGATAAGCAATATTGATGGCTGATATGGTGAATTTGCAGGATTATGTTTAAAGGGACCTGAAGAGAATTAATACCAGTATTGTATATACGGTATCTATAGGTGCACCTATAAGAACTCTTGGGATATCCCTGCAATATGTATCACTATATCAATGAGATTTTTAATTGTTTTTAAGTGTATGTCTTAGCTGTGGAAATTTGATATATGGATAATTAAAGGTTTATACTTTTTGATACCTAGGCTCCCTATAATTTATTAATTGGTAATATATTTTTGTCTATAGGTGAGACGGTAAAGTAAATTATATTAGTAATTGATATCCTGCATACATTTTTGATTGTGTTTATCCTTTTTTGTGCAAGCATTTTTCACATAAAATTTCATGTTCTTATGCTCTGGAAACCAGTATGGGAAAATTCACACACAAACTTGAATTTTAACCCGTCAGCGCTAAGTAAATAAACATTGAATACTAAAAAATAAAAAAAACAGCCTGGCCGGCAGGTTGATCGCTACAAAGTCCCCTCATGTGAGAACCAGTTCCTGTCAAATCTCGTTCCTTGCCAGATGGCATTGCTGAGCCTGAGCCCTGAGAGAGCCACTGTCCTGCACGCTGCGTGCCCCAGGCGGGTGCGCACGCGGCATAGCTAGTGGCGTCTGCGCGTGCGTGTGGCTTCTACCCGCGCAGCTTGCGTGGGGTGGGTGCGCACGCGGTGCACGATGTATGCACGCCGATAGAGAGACCAGTGTGGGCAGGGGGTGGAGGAAGGGTGCCACCACAGCCTAGCGCCCGTTGGTCCTGACGCACTATCACTCTGTGACTTGGCGGCACATGTGTGCCGAGGTCACGCACGTTGCTTGTTAGATGGCTGGAAGCTGCATGGTGGCTTCTCTGGCAGGGACACGAGTGCACCACGGGATGCTTGCGGAAGCTAAGCCGACCTGGACACTGCAGGAAGCTGACCCGGACACTGCAGGAAGCCATTCCGGACACGCTCTCTCTCCTTTGTCCTCATGCTCTCTCACTCGGCAGTGAGAGGGCCGGATGCAGCATGGCGGCCTCTCTCTCATGGCGGACTCCGAGCGGACACTGTACATGTGGGGATGCAGTATTCAGGGGGGACATCAACCCAGACACTCTGTAACCCGCCGAGTGAATGCTACTGGGTGCATAGTGGGACTTTGAGCAACAACAAGGGGGCACTGCTGATTGCTACATTGTCCAGGTAACTCATAGCAAGGAGTAGGGAAACGGATTTACTATGCTGGCGGATACATAAAGGGGAATACTGGGGTTAAAATAAGAACCTTTGTTGAGCACGTCTTACAGATATGATAAATTTGTCTCAGACTTTTACATTTTTCTCACAATGAATGGCAAGTTAGATATCACGCATGCTTTATCTGCACTAGTAAAGCAAATGGTTTGTTGCAGCCTTGCTTGATTAATGTCCCCTAATGCATCATATTGACAGTTGCCACTATTGTACTTATTTACTATTTACTTAGAGAACAGGACTACTTAACTGTACTTGCATATGGCTGAGTGCTCCACAAGACGCCCCTGCACCATGGATAAACTAGGTTTGGTATATTTTTTTCCCCTGATTTTTGCCCTCTAAACCTAGGTACATTATATGGTCCGGAGCATCTCATAGTCCGAAAAATACGGTAAGTGGTATTGAAAAGCAAAAGAGTTGATTAAGTTGACAAGGCCATGCATGTAGATGGAAAGGAGGAGGGAGTAGGCTCTAAAGCTGACCATTGACCAGTCAGAAATATTCTTCTGTAATAACCCCCATCGGTATTAAATTAAGTTTCAGCAAAGATCTGAACTCCAACACTAACCCATCTGGATACTAAACTATCAATAGAATCATTGATGCTATACAGATTTTATCATATCTTATCATTAAACTAGTTGACCTAAGCCTATTTAAAAATGAGCTCTAGGTCTTGCTCTCACTGCCACCACCGCCGTATGTCAGAGCGCATTAAAAAATGAAACATTCATGATGATGAAATAGAATTCAAATATTGTACTGAGTCCCTTTAAAGAAAGCTCTGGCGCCATGAAGCTTGGGGAAAAAAAAAAAACACTTAATCACAGAAAATCTGGTTTCAGTATTAAAAAGGAAGCTGCCTTATAATCCTTCAAGTGGAGGTAGGGACTGGATCAAAATAAGCACCTACGTAGGCACAGCAATGAGACAGTTAAAGACATTCAGTATGGTATAAAAGGAGCCTTCCTAGTGCTGCCACTTCATCCTGAGAAAACCCATAGTAGGTGGGTGAAACTAGTCATTAGTCAACGAGTGGATCTGGGTGGATCCTGAAATAAGCTGTCTATGAGTTCAGGTTCACCATAAGCTTGGTGGGTACTCTGTATCTCTTGGTGTTTCAAGTCCTACCCCATAGAGCCACATTAATCCATGCCATGCACTGATGAGGATCAATCAATTCGAAAGTCTGTATGCATGTTGGATTATTGGGGCTCTGTAATATTAACAAGCTGACACATCATTACATTCCAGTGGATCTGGAGGTTTGGCTAGCTTCCAGAGACAAGAATGGATAATTTACGGTACATATTTCAGCAGTGATGCACTGGGAAACATCTCGTACCTCACTCCAACCTTAATTATGGCAAATTCTTTCTGTTTAAGAAAGCAAACTTTTGTTTTCCATAGGATTTTAGTAAGGGAGCTTTTAGGTCCATTGTAGCCCCTCACACACTCATAAAAATGTATGGAAGTCCCTTTTTTCTAAAATAAGTCCCCAATTTTTTTCTCTTTTTACTTGGTCTGGGTGCCTTTGCCTAACAGCAGAAACTGCAGTTTCAGCGGGATTGTGGGAAGTGTTTTTTTTAAGCTACTGTAAAAAGCTTACTTCAGCATGCAAATAACAGAAAGTTGCCTATTTTGGAAAAGATGAGGACGGTATGACCAGAAGATAATTGAATCTCTTCCCCCTCTCAGAAGTGATGTCACTTTTGGCATCACAGAGATACAGTAAAGATGGAAACCAACAGAAATATTATTTTATTTTTTCCATATCGTGTTTCTTCTAAATCTGACAGTGAACACTAAAAACAACAGGATAGGTAAGCTAAATAAGTAATTTCTTATTGGAAAAATGTTAAAAATATATTTTTTTCTATTAATATGTAGTTTCAACCCACTTTTATTATACTGTCACTTGAACTTTTTGCAGTTTGACTCAGGAATTTGTACTATAGGGAAATTAATCTTGAGCACTCTCAATAAAGTATTTAAAATTAAAATTAGGGACTTTGCAATTTCAGGAGCCTTCCCTAACAATTACAAGGAAAATCATTTAAATAATTGTAAATGTTAAAAAATATTCTTCATTTTCTTCAATGCATTTATTTATTTATTGATTGATAGTGATGGGCCGAACCTCCGATTTTAGGTTCGCGAACCGGGTTCGCGAACTTCCGCAGAAGGTTCGGTTCGCGGAAAAGTTCACGAACCGCAATAGACTTCAATGGGGAGGCAAACTTTGAAAAATAGAAAAAATTATGCTGGCCACAAAAGTGATGGAAAAGATGTTTCAAGGGGTCTAACACCTGGAGGGGGGCATGGCGGAGTGGGATACACACCAAAAGTCCCGGGGAAAAATCTGGATGTGACGCAAAACAGCGTTTTAAGGGCAGAAATCACATTGAATGCTGAATTGCAGGCCTAACGTGCTTTAAAACATCTTGTATGTGTATACATCAATCAGGTAGTGTAATTAGAGTACTGCTTCACACTGACGCACCAAACTCACTGTGTAACGCACTGTAAGTTACCAGCTGTTTGTGTAGTGATGGCCATGCTGGACTACTGCGCAACATGGCGAGATTGCTCTTCCTCACTCAGTGATGTTAGGTAATGTGTGACTGCCTTCTCAACTTTCCATGGCATTGTTAAAAAGCTTATGTTTTGTTTTTAAATTACATTTTCTACTTGCTATGTACTTGTTCAGTACCGCTACAATGAGAATCCTATGGAGGCGGACAAGTCTGGCATTGTGACCCCGGGTAATGGCCGGGGAATGAGGGTTTGAATCCAGTGTGGAGCCTGAGCAACGGCTACCACTACACATCCAAGGAGGGCAGCAGGCAGGCATGCACGCCCGCCCCGAGGTATTGACCAAAAATAACAATACAGGAGGACTATCGAGGGCTTGCTGTATTTGAAATGAATGTACTTTAAATCCTTTAACGAGAACCAGTTATGGCGGGCAAAGATGACACCACATTCCTTTCACGAGAATCATATGGAGGCGGGCAAGTCTGCCATTTGTGATCCCGGGTAATGGCCGGGGAATGAGGGATGGAGCCTGAGCAATGGCTACCACTACACAGGCAGCAAGCAGGCATGCACGCCCGCCCTGAGGTAGTGACCAAAAATAACAATACAGGACTCAGGAGGACTTTTGAGGCCCTAATTGTAATGAATAAACTTTAAATCCTTTAATGGGAATCCGTTATGGAGGGCAAGTCTGCCATTGTCACCACAGGTAATGGGCGGGGAATGAAGGTTGGATATCGGCCCGAAGTGAGAGCCTGCTGAGACCCATGCTGTAGCTGCCCTGACCGTGCTTTGCAGACCAGGCATCTGTGGTCAGTTGGACCCTTGACCCAGCGGAAGACAAACCAAGTCGAAAGCATTTGCCAAGAATGTTTTACGGAGGGCAAGTTTTTTGCCATTTTTTTCAATTGTTTGAAACTGTAGATGGTTGTATTTTTAAATTGTTTGAAACTGTATATGGTTGTATTTTTAAATTGTTTGAAACTGTAGATGGTTGTATTGCGTTCAGGAGTTGGAGCCTAAGAAATGGCTACCACCACACATCCAGGCAAGGAGGGCAGCAGGCAGGCATGCACGCCCGCCACGAGGTAGTGACCAAAAATAACAATACAGGACTCAGGAGGACTTTTGAGGCCCTAATTGTAATGAATCAACTTTAAATCCTTTAAGGGGAATCCATTATGGAGGGCAAGTCTGCCATCCATTGAAGTGCAAGTTCTGCAGTGACTGCCAGGTATAATACAATGTGCAGTCACAGATGCAATGAAAGGTATGCAGTGACTGCAAACAGCCGTTTGTGTAGTAACGGCCATGCTGGACTGGTGCACACCATGACGAGAGTGCAGGTGATGGTGGCTTTTCAGCCCATATGGTCGCCTGGCTGATGTAGCTGAATGACAGAACAGTGACTGTCCAGCTGATCAAATTTGGTCTGACCACAATGAAACAACAACCTTATTATCTTTGGTGTGCCACCCACACCCGAGACACTCATATAGCCGGCGGTCATTGCTTCATTGTGATACGCAAGCCCCTTCACCGCGGCAAGGTAATGATCACGAAGGGGGATGGGCACATGTACATGCCTTTTGGTTTTTTTTGTTGCAGCCGCCTGCAGTTCAGCCAGAAAAATTAGGCAGGCATGTGCACGCCCCAGAAAAATTAGTATAGCGGCCGCTGCTAGCAGCGGCCTTAAAAATTCTGGAATCCACCTAGAGTCCTGGACCCTGGTGGTGGTGGCAGAGAAGGCAGTCAAGCGGCCTGCAGGCAGAGTTGCTGTGTGTGGGGACTGACTTAGTCTTCGGTCGTGCAATAGCCCTCAGGGATCCATGCCTCATTAATTTTGATAAAGGTCAGGTACTGAACACTGTCATGACTTAGGCGACTTCTCTTCTCAGTGACAATGCCTCCAGCTGCACTGAAGGTCCTTTCTGACAGGACGCTTGTGGCAGGGAAAGAGAGAAGTTGTATGGCAAATTGGGGCAGCTCTGGCCACAGGTCAAGCATGCGCAACCAGTAAAGCAAGGGTTCATCCTCGCTGCTCGCAGTCGCAGTGTGTACATCCACAGTTAAGGCCAGGTAGTCGGCTACCTGCTGGTCCAGGCGTTGGTGGAGGGTGGATCCCGAAGGGCTACTGCGAGGCATTGGACTAAAGAATGTCCGCATGTCCGACATCACACCGAGACCGCTGGAGCGTCCTGTCCTTGCCTGCGTGGACTGGTGAGGAGGAGGAGGAATACTGCCAGTGGTACCTTTATTGCGTTGTACTGTCACATCACCCTTAAATGCATTGTAAAGCATCATTGACAGCTTGTTCTGCAAGTGCTGCATCCTTTCCGCCTTGTGTTGAGTTGGTAACATGTCTGCCACTTTGTGCCTGTACCAAGGGTCTAGTAGCGTGGCCACCCAGTACAGGTCATTCCCCTTGAGTTTTTTGATACGGGAGTCCCTCAACAGGCTGGACAACATGAAAGAGGCCATCTGCACAAAGTCGGATCCAGACGTACTCTCCATCTCCTCTTGCTCTTCCACAGTGACGTCATGCAACTCCTCTTCCTCCCCCCAGCCACGAACAATACCACGGTAACGTGGAGCAGCAGAAGCCCCCTGTGATGGCTGCTGCGGTTGTTCTTCTGCCGCCGCCGCCTCTTCCTCCTCCACAGAAACACCTTCCTCATAATCGTCATCCGAGTCTGACTCCTCTCCTTCCCCACACGACTCCTCTTCTTCCTCCTCCCCCCCCCCCTCTGTGGTGCCGCAGGTGTTGAGGAAACATGTGGTACGGATGTAAATCGCTCCCACGAATCCTCCTGCCATAGCTGTTCCTGTTTCCGCTCCACCACAGCTTCATCCACCACTCTACGCACGGCACGCTCCAGGAAGTAAGCGTAGGGGATCGAGTCACTGATGGTGCCTTCAGCGCGACTCACCAGGTTGGTCACCTCCTCAAACGGCCGCATGGTGCTGCATGCATTTTGCATCAGTGTCCAGCTGTTGGGCCACAACATCCCCATCTTCCCAGATTGTGTCCTTCTACTGTAGTTGTACAGGTACTGGGTGACGGCTTTCTCCTGGTCTAGCAGGCGAGAGAACATGAGCAGGGTGGAATTCCAGCGATTTGGACTATCGCATATCAAGCGTCTCACCGGCAAGTTGTTTTTCCGCTGAATGTCCGCAAAGCATGCCATGGCATAAGACCGCCTGAAATGCCCACACAACTTCCTGGTCTGCTTCAGGATGTCCTCTAAGCCTGGGTACTTTGAAACAAATCTTTGCACGACCAGATTCAGCACATGTGCCATGCAGGGTACATGTGTCAGCTTTCCCAAATTCAATGCGGAAAGGAGATTGCTGCCGTTGTCACACACCACGTTGCCACGTTGCCGATCTCCAGCTGGTGCGGGGTCAGCCATTGCTCCACCTGTTTGTTAAGAGCAGCCAGGAGAGCTGCTCCAGTGTGACTCTCCGCTTTGAGGCAAGACATGTCTAAAATTGCGTGACACCGTCGTACCTGGCATGCAGCGTAGGCTCTGGGGAGATGGGGCTGTGTAGCTGGAGAGGAAGAGGAGATGGCAGCACCGCTAGAGTTCAACTGCCACTCAGCCAAGGAGGAGGAGGAAGTTGACAGTGAAGAGGATGTAGCTGGAGGAAAAGGAGAGGAGGTGGCAGGAGGCCTGCATGCAAGCCGTGGAGGTGTGACAAGTCGGTCCGCTACGCAGCCACGTACTCCCTGCTTGCTGCCATCGGTCACCAGGTTGACCCAATGCGCTGTGTACGTAATGTAGCGGCCCTGGTCACAAATTTACGGAAAGCCTCTGACTCCACCAGCTTGTATTTACCATACAAGCTGGCGAGCTAATAGTTCCGCCACACCAGCTGTCAGACGCCGGGCAAGAGGGTGACTGGCCGAAATTGGCTTCTTCCGCTCAAAGACTTCCTTCACGGACACCTGGCTACTGCTGTGGGCAGAGGAGCAGGAACCGCTCAAGGGCAGGGGCGGTGTGAAGGAGGGTGGCTGTGAAGGTTCAAGGGAGAAAGCGGATGAAGACGATGCACCTGAAGGAGGAAGAGGAGAAGGAGGGTGGCTTGTCTTTTGAGGGGTGCTGCTTTTCCTCAGGTGTTCTTCCCATAGCTGTTTGTGCCTTTTCTCCAGGTGCCTTCGTAAGGCACTTGTCCCTACGTGAGTGTTGGCCTTTCCACGGCTCAATTTTTGGAGGCAGAGAGAACAGATGGCTTTGCTCCTATCTGAGGCACACACGTTAAAATATTTCCAAACCGCTGAGCCCCCCTGGGGTGATGGCACTACGGCGGCATCAACAGCTGACCTTGAAGGGCATGTTGGCTGGCTGGCCATAGCTGGCGATACATGGCGCTGGACACTGCCCCCAGCTGTTTCTGAGGACGAGCTCCCTCTGCTTCTATCATGGAGTCGTCTCCTCCTACTTCTCTCTGGCTCACCCTCTGAACTGTCCCCCTGGTCATCTCCTCTATTGGGAACATACGTGGCATCCGTATAATCGTCATCATAATCCTCCTGCCCAGCTTCGCTTTCCTCAGACAACTCCACAACTGCACCAACTTCAGGTGGTTCATCATGCCCCTTCTCACACGTTACGTCCATACTATCGCCACCTAACTCAGACGTATGAGGTGGTGTACCTGCGCCTTTCTCTTGTTGTTGCAGTAGTGGCTGTGAATCAGTGATTTTACCACCACCACCAAATAACTCCTGCGAAGTATCAAATGCAGCGAATGTGGTGCTTGTTGTAGCGCTGGTGGCTGTGGGAGATGAGGTGTTCTGTGTTAAATACTCAAGCACGTCCTCACAATTTTGGGAAGTGATGGCACGTGCCTTCTTCTGAGCACTGTACTTTGGGCCAGGTCCGCACGAAATCACATCAACACCACCTCGCACAGACCTTCCAGTGCCAGGTGGCCTTCCTCTGGGTCTGCCTCTACCTCTTCCTCTACCTGGTTTGTCCATTTTGTCCATCTCAGGGGGAAGCTAGGTATATGCAGTGAGGTGAGTTCACTCAACAGAAAAGGTAGATACGCATTGCGATGAGTTCACTCAACCCAAAGGTAGTTATATATGCAGTGAGGTGAGTTCACTGAACACAACAGGTAGTTAGATGCAGTCAGCTGAGTTCACTCAACACAAAGGTAGTTATATGCAGTGAGGTGAGTTCACTCAACGGAAAAGCTAGATATGCAGTGAGGTGAGTTCACTCAACCCAAAGGTAGTTATATATGCAGTGAGGTGAGTTCACTGAACACAAAAGGTAGCTATATGCAGTGAGGTGAGTTCACTCAACCCAAAGGTAGTTATATATGCAATGAGGTGAGTTCACTGAACACAAAAGGTAGCTATATGCAGTGAGGTGAGTTCACTCAACCCAAAGGTAGTTATATATGCAGTGAGGTGAGTTCACTGAACACAACAGGTAGTTAGATGCAGTCAGCTGAGTTCACTCAACACAAAGGTAGTTATATGCAGTGAGGTGAGTTCACTCAACAGAAAAGGTAGATATGCAGTGAGGTGAGTTCACTCAACCCAAAGGTAGTTATATATGCAGTGAGGTGAGTTCACTCAACCCAAAGGTAGTTATACATGCAGTGAGGTGAGTTCACTGAACACAACAGGTAGTTAGATGCCGTCAGCTGAGTTCACTCAACACAAAGGTAGTTATATGCAGTGAGGTGATTTCACTCTACAGAAAAGGTAGATATGCAGTGAGGTGAGTTCACTCAACTTAAAAGGTAGTTATATGCAGTGAGGCAAGTTCATTCAACACAAAAGGTAGTTATGTGCAGCAAGGTGGGTTCACTCAACATAAACGTAGGTGTATGCAGTGATGAGGTGGGTTAACTAAACACAACAGGTACTAGTAGTAGGTAAATGCAGTACTGGGTGGGTAGTACAATGTGCAGCTCCCTGTCACACACACAGGTAGTCACTGAATGTGCTGCTGAATGCTGGTGGGCTGCTGGCAGTGGGACACACACATTATGAATTAGCAATGCTGTCTAAGCAACACAAGTGTCTCACACACACAGGTAGTCACTGAATGTGCTGCTGCTGCTGCTGCTGGCAGTGGGACACACAGTATGAATTAGCAATGCTGTCTAAACAACACAAGTGTCAGTTTCAAACACAGTAAAAAAAAATTGATCACACGAGCAGGATGCGCTCTGAAAAGAGCTGTTCTGGGGCGCTATTATAGCAATAAGATTCAGCTAGGAGCAAGCTAAGAAGGCAAGAGCCTGACTAATCTGTCCCTAGGAGAACAAGTCTGCAGCAGCTGTCCCTAGTCTGTCTCTAGCAGGCACACGAGTGAGGCTAATGGCTGCCGGAGCCTGCCTTATATAAGGGGGGGGGGGGGGGGGTCTCCAGGGCTTAGTATAGCCGGATTGGCTACAATGCGCCTGCTGACTGTGATGCAGAGGGTCAAAGTTGACCCTCATAGAGCATTATAGAGCATTATGGGCCTGGAACCGTTCGCCGGGGAACCGTTCGGCCCACCTCTATTGATTGATTAATTTTTGCCAAACACTTCATTTTTTTGGACAATTACAACACATTTTTGACAAATCACATTTCAGCAATAGAGATCTTGTAGGCGATAGTGAGAAGAGGTGACCAGAGAGGAAGACAGGAGAACATTGTTAGTAGAGCGGAGATGCATATACCTGCAGTAAAATATTGCTGTTGTTAATCAAGGACAACGTGATTATATTACAAAATTTTACACTGCTGATGTGTCCAGGCAGGAAATTGCAATTACACGACTGGTATTCCGCACCTGTTTTTAGCAATCCTCTAAATAATCTGATATGAGCCATTTTTTTGCCATTCAATGACAGTCATAAGAAAAAGAAAAAAAAACATATTAAAGCTTTTTGGGTCTGTAACCCATCATAAAACTGTTCTTTTATTATCTCTTCTATATGCACCCAACAAGCAGAGAGCAGAAACTATTTGCTATGGTTCTTTTGGCTCTCTCAATAAGAAGCATTATCTGCTTTTACAATGTAACCCTTTACACCTTACAAACAGATTCAGTGCTGTGTATTTTTGCTCGTGCAGTATAATTGCTGTAGTAACTGTATAATATCTCAGTGTTTTTTTTTGTTTGTTTTTTTTAGTGTATGTACTTGCAACTTTACTAATGGTCATACTTTACATCTTTCAACTTAATTATTTAATAAAGCCATGAAAATAAAAAAAGCTTGCTGGATCACGTATGCTGTACTTCGCTCACCATCTGTTGTAAATAAAATCAGGGCTTAAAGGGTTACTGTAGGGGGGTCAGGGGAAAATGAGTTGAACTTACCCGGGGCTTCTAACGGTCCCCCGCAGACATCCTGTGTTGGCGCAGCCACTCACCGATGCTCCGGCCCCGCCTCCGGTTCACTTCTGGAATTTCAGACTTTAAAGTCTGAAAACCACTGCGCCTGCATTGCCGTGTCCTCGATCCCGCTGATGTCATCAAGAGCGCACAGCGCAGGCCCAGTATGGTCTGTGTCTGCGCAGTACACTCCTGGTGACATCAGTGGGAGCGAGGACATGGGCGTGCAGGCGCAGTGGTTTTCTGACTTTAAAGTCAGAAATTCCAGAAGTGAACTGGAGGCGGGGCCGGAGCATTGGTGAGTGGCTGCGCCAACACAGGATGTCTGCGGGGGACCATTAGAAGCCCCGGGTAAGTTCAGCTCATTTTCCCCCGACCCCCCTACAGTATCCCTTTAAGTGTCAAGTGCTTTGTTTCTCTGCCTGATCTGATCTGCAGGTAACAACTATTATTTCCAAGTAACATGAAGATATGATCATTTATAAACAACTTTTTATGGACAAAGTAAACATTTTCAACCACTTGGTGTAGAGACAGCTGGATGAATATGGATGAATTTTCCACCCTGGTTTACGAAAACAGAGGAGGGATAGATAGAGACACTCTATTATTAAGAAAAGAGGCTAGATGGACTCATAAGTTGCAGTGTCTTGAACCTGGAGGAATGAACGAGAATATAAGCTTTAAATGCTACTTATAAAAGGTCTCTTTCTCCCCTTCTCTTCCAGAAATATGTTGGGTTAGTGAACCGCATGAAAGTATACGGTGGAGTTGAATCACAAGTAGCCTACAATATGTATTAGTGAATAGCATTGTAACAGTATAACATTTTAAATTTACTTTAAATTGTATGAGATTGATTGTATGTGTATGGAGCAATAAGCAACAATCTTTGATGTAGATCTGTGGGGTAGACACTGGATGTGTAGTTCCCTTTAAAGAGACTCTGAAATAACATTTTCAGCCTTATTTCTCCTATCCTACAAGTTCCTATACCTGTTCTAATGTGCTCTGGCTTGCTGCAGCCTTTTCTAGTTGCACTGTCTCTCTAATATATCTTATCTTCTTTTCTTTGTCAAGCTTTGTCAGCCCAGAGAGAAAGGAGCGGCCTCTGCTGTGATAGGGACAAATTATGCATGCCCCCTCCAGGCTCACTCCTGTGTGCTTTGTTTATTTCTCAATCACAGACAGGTACCTGCTCTCAGTCTCAGCTGTGTCTGTGAGGCTGTGTGAGGAGGGAGCTGCCTGTCACATGCTGACAATTTGTTACCAGACACAAGTGCAGAGCCCAGACTTCTGGATCATAAGAAACAGCTGTGTTTATAAAGGAGTCTGAGGATTCTTGTCACACTTCAGTGGCACAGAGCCGCAGAGGCAGAAGGTAAAACTTTTTCTAAACTTACACATAACATCTGAAGGCTGCATTCACTGTGTAATAATAAAAACTTGTCATGCAAACATAAGGCAGTATATATTCTGTTACTTTTCAGTATACTTTGAGTATACCTGTTTTGGCGGCCATCTTTACTGTTTACAAAACAGTTTATAAAACTGTTATTGTATGACCAATATTGTAGTGGAAAGTGGTGAAAATGTCACAGAGGGGGCTAGGAAATGTCCCCGAACAGGCTGATATGTTTATTTATATAACATTTCTTCAATACAGATTCTCTTTAACCCTTTCTGGACCAGCACCCTCTGCCTCCTTAAGGACCAGAGGGTGCTGGTCCAGCAAACCGCCGCTTTCCGACAAATCGCCGCAAGTTACCGTAGCTCCTGCCGGACATGCCACTCTGTCCCCGCCGCAGGCTGCTCTCTCTGCCATCGCTCCTGCCCGGCTCACAGTGCTCTGCCGTCATAGAGGCGGCAGGGCATCACATTGCGGCGGGGGCAGAGCGGACCGAGCAACGGGGACGGGCGGGGGCGCGTGGTCAATGGGATGTAGAGCTTACGTCCGGTCAGGACCGCAGCGCCCCCTGCCCACCGTAGATTCATACTCGCTCAGTCCGCAGGTAGTTAAGAGTGCTATGTATAATTAAGGGTTAAAGAGAACCCGAGGTGGGATTTAATTATGCTAGTGGGGCACAGAGGCTGGTTGTACACACTAACACCAGCCTCTGTTGCCCCATGGTGTGCCTCCAAGACCCCCCTGCGCGCCGCTATACCCCCCACAGTGCTGGCGACACGCAGCATGTCGCCAGCACAATGTTTACCTCTGCCTGTCTGTTAGCGCCACTCCCCCGCCTCCTCCGTATCGGCACTACCCACCCGCGTCACTTCCCTCCAATCAGCAGGAGGAAAGGGATGCGGGCGGGTAGCACCGATACGGAGGAGGCGGGGGAGCGGCGCTAACAGACAGGCAGAAGTAAACATTGTGCTGGCAGGGCCGGCCCGCTCATGAGGCGGGGTGAAACATTTGCCTCAGGCGGCACATCTGGGGGGGCGGCACCCGCCTGTCCGTATAGATTAAGAGGCATCAGGCGGGGATCACTCACCTCTTCCACGTTCCAGCGAGCACTCCACTGACGTCACTTCCTGCAACACAGCCCACTGTATTGTAAGTGGACGGCGTTGCAGGAAGTGAAGTCAGTGGAGCGCACTTTGGAACGCGGAAAAGGTAAGTGATCCCCGTCCGTTGCCTCTTAAGCTATACGCTGGTACTTAACTATTTACAGCTGGAGGGGAGCACAGATCGAAGGACCCAGGTGAGGGAGGGGGCCCCCCACCCACGGGGGGGGGGTTTAAATTTTGCCTCAGGCGGCAAAAAGTCTAGGGCCGGCCTTGTGTGCTGGCGACATGCTGCGTGTCGCCAGCACTGCGGGGGGTATAGCAGCGCGCAGGGGGGTCTTGGAGGCACACCATGGGGCAACAGAGGCTGGTGTTAGTGTGCACAACCAGCCTCTGTGCTCCACTACGATAATTAAATCCCACCTTGGGTTCTCTTTAAGCCCCAGTTAGGGAGTTACTCTTTTGAGGATTTTCACGATTTTCTTGTCATTTGTTGCACACCTGAGGAAGAGCTGGGAGCTCGAAAATTTGTGTGTGTGTGTACACTGTTGTACTAAAACAGAGCAGAAGTCTTGAAGTTCTGCTATACTGAAGTATTATACTGCAATTAAAAGAACTTAAAGTAAACGCTTAGTATTAGGAAAAGGAAACTAGCATAGCCCTGGATGGGAAGTAAAAACTCCTTAGAAATGTTAAAAATAATGTCACTACAAATACCTTTCTCTGTCTTGATCATGTTTGATGTAATTTTGCCATCTTAAAATGGAAGGTATTTGTAATAACTGCAACTGTGGTTTCCCGTGATGAATCTCTGAAAATGCAAATCTTCTCTTTCTAGTATTTCTGGGTCACTATTAGCTGTCTGGGTATTCCTGGTGCAGTTTAATTTGCCTTTCAGTTGCCCTTTAAATGTAGTGCCCCTTAGGAACCCAGGGGCTCTCTAAGTGCAAACTTTGGCGGTATTCCTTAGTGTGCACTTTGTTCTATAAAATATAAAATGTATAAAAATAAGCATAAAACAATGAATATTTATTGTAAAACATTACTAGCATAATTATATATATGTCCAGACTAAAAAAATGCACACATTGAATTCTGTCCTGTGTATAGTATATATTTTATAATTTAATAAAATTAATTATTGTTTCACATCTAACACACTGTGTGGTTAAAGGCATCATATATTTTATTCACAGTTTCAAATTATTAGTCAAAAGTAGTTAGCAATAAAATCATTTTGTGTACTAATGTCTCATTGATCATGTGATACTAAGCAAGCCTTAGAAGCAGAAAAAATGAGTTTTACTGACAGACTAACAAATGGGTAGTAACAAATTTGTAAAGCATGACTATGTTCTGAAACACCACAGAGGCATTGCTAGAATAATATCTAACATTAAATAAAACTGACACATTGGGAACTGTACTAATGAAGCAAATTTATAGTCAGGAAAATGAAAAGTTCTTAGACTATAAATCAAAGATAAAAGATATGGTTTGGAAATTTACAGATAATGAATATTGATATGATACTGGAAAATGCAGCTACTTTTTTTTCCTAATTCAATAAAATATTTCTATCTTTTGCCATCAGTCATTTAGATTTTTAATGGCACTTTTTATGGTCTTTATATGTTAATGAGTAAAATGTTACTAGTGGGTTATACTGTAATGTATTTTACTGTGCCTCTGTTAAACTATGCCTTTCAGGAAGCAGCAAAAAATATATTTGTGGCTGTCAAGTTGGTCACATGGGACAGGTGACTAGTTGGTCAGCTCTTCTACTGAGCTTATCAAGTCTACCTCATTTAGAAGACTGTTAACCCATGGTGGGTGAGAAAAATGGCTGAGTATGAGCTACAAGAACTAAGAGCATTTTCTCTGTTCAGAGACAGACACAACCATTGGCCGTACTAATCAACTCCTTATTTGATCGAAAATGGACAAGGCAATGGCTACACGTTTATAATACATGCTTGACTCTCATAAACAATAAGGAAATATCAAATATGTGTACCCATAATATAAACTTACTCTGCCACTGCAAACAAAACATCTTAAAGGGAAGATCTGAGGAAAAAAAAGTTCTACTTACCCGGGGCTTCCTCCAGCCCCTGGCAGCCAACATGTCCCTCGCTACAGTTCGTGTCCTGGGGTCCCCTCCATTGCAGATGCCAACCTCGGCAGGTCGACATCTTCTGCACTAGCGCAAGTGAATTGTTTTTTTCCACGATAGTATTATTATTATTATTAATTGTATTTATAAAGCGCCAACATATTACGCAACGCTGATAATCATGCTCTAGTCACCACCAGCCACTATTTAATGTCAATAAGAGCTTAATAAAATTTCCAGTTTACATTTTACATTTTCATGATATCCTGCCAGGTTTTTCCAAAATAGTATACTTCATTTGGGCTTCACAAACACTCATTTGGATCCAAAAACTAGTAGTCTGTTAATTTCTGGTCCCAGGCCAGTTTATTAAAAGCTGGCAGTTAGTTACTAAAGGGAATAAGTTTTAAGTTAATTAATGCTTGAATACCTTTACTAACCCCTGTGGTGTATAATGAGAGTAGTTATTACTGTATTTTATTATTACTGTATGTTAATATGCAGATGGTTTTAAACATCCTGAGTGGCTTGAAATACTGGCAAATGAGAGCACATCACTGGGGAAAAAACTGATTGGCTAGACTTCTGGACAATAAAAGTATTTAAATAAAGCAAATGTAAATGTCTCTTACTTAATCATGCAGTAACTTCTAGATATTGGCTAACTGTTTTTTATATTTTTTTCCAAAACTACAGAAAAAAAGATGACAATTTTCACTGTAAATTGTATAAACTATACTATTATCTGACATTCATCTACAAGTAAAATGTTTACTCTGTCATAAAATGTTACTGGTATGTATGACTAATGTTACACTAATAATAACTCTTTTAGTGTTTTCAGAGATTATCCATTTCTTGGTGGTGCTACAGTATATGCCATTTCACCCACAGCAGAAAAGCTCTTGATTACAGCATTGTAATTTAGGTTATCTACTTTGTCTAATAATGCAGTCCAAATCAGTCACACCGTCCAGCGAAGTAATCCAGCATCCAATGTTCCAGACTTCTTGAACTGAAATATCCTGTCATCAGTAGCAAGGCTTTTTATTGAAGTTCTGTATAGTAGTGGCTGGATAGTGTACTGGTTAAGGGCTCTGCCTTTGACATGGGAGACCAGGGTTCGAATCCTGGCTAGGTCAAGTACCTATTCAGTAAGGAGTTCAAGGCAATACTCCCTAACACTGCAGGGTGGCCTCTTGAGCGCGTCCCAGTGGCTGCAGCTCTTGAGCGCTTTGAGTCCGACAGGAGAAAAGCGCTATACAAATGTTCGGATTATTATTATTATTATTATATACAATCTGGTAATTTTAGGCCTGCTAGGGATCTCCAGGTGACACCATCATGTAAAGTACTAATTATGATAAATGATGTCACCCACAGATAACCTAAAGTTCTCTTCCTGCATCAATGGATACTGTGCATTATCTTCATTGTCTATTGTTCCAGTGCTGGTTAATTTACCAGTTTTATGTTTTTATATTGTGATTTCCTATTATTAATTGTTTCTTTTGTAACTTGTCAAATAAAAATGTACCAGTATTGGTGATGTCTCAAAATACACATTAATTATCTATGTATTTGTACTTGTGTTGCTGGATGCCCTGATTCTACAGTGTGCTCAAGTACTCATGTGTCTATGCTCCCTCCTATTTATTTTGTACTATATAAATGAAATACTATAATAATAATAATAATAGTTTTTCTGAGATGTTCTTAGTTATTGATAACTGCAAATCTTGTGCACAGATTTGCCACTGCACTCATAGACACATACCCCCAAAAATATTTCCCAATGCTTTTGTATAATGTATGGGATAAAGACTACAAAGGAAAAGTCTAACATCTGGAGATAAGCTATTACACTTATCCATATTCTGACCTGGTGATGACCCCTGTGGATCCTATGGTGTCTTTTGCTGCCATCCTTGGATGCTCTCAAAGATGGCTAAGATGTTGTCCTTCTGCCCTCCTCATCTGTTGGACAAGCACAAAGACCAATGATATTTAAACAGTGCTCAGTGCTGTTTGTCTACAGCCATGGCATACACCATGCCATTACCTCTTGCCTGACACTCTTGCCTGTCATTTTTGCCTGCCAATCCAGTCCTGCCAGTGGATCCTGCCAGTCAAATTCTGTCATTTTTGTCTGCCTATCCAGTCCTGTTGGCATGCTAGCTAGTCTGTCAAATGCCAATCTTTCAGTCGGTTACCGGTCCCATCTGCCAATCAGTCTGTCATCCACCTGTCAGTCAATCAGTACTAGCCGTGCCTATTAGTCAGCAGCCAGTCTGTTGGTCCATTTCCAGTCTGTCAGTTTGTACACCAATCCATTTATGCACGCTAGTCATGTCTGTGCAACACTTTTTCCTGTCTGTACCGTCCCCCCGACTTGTAGGGTTCACCCACCTGTTGTTCCCATTATTGGTAGGACAACCCTGGTAGTCATGACCTGGTGATCATTAGGCAGCTTAATAGTGGAAAGTGGCCCGTGGCCCGTCATCCTTTGAGGTATGCTCTGGTGAAGATTTGTGGTCACTTAGACTCCACAGCTTGGGAGACTCTACATCTACCACTAGTGGTTGAATCATCAGGGTGCTGATTTTAGTCTAACACTTTTCCAGGGCTTTAACTGTTTGATTAACAGGGATATTGAAACTGCTATAAGTATATTTGCAGAATATTATGCTACATATAAATGCTTAACCTCCCTGGCGGTTAATTTTTTTTTTACAAATATTGAAAAAAAACTTTTTTTTAAATTTTTTTTTACCAGAGTGGTAGCTACATGAAACACCACTAGAGGGCGCATGTGGCCCTCTAGTCTGATCGCCGCCGGCAACAATAGCAAACAGGGGAACGCGTATATAACGCGTTCCCCTGTTTGGCTTCTCCTCTCGCCATGGCGACGATCGGCATGACGTCAGGCGCACTCAATCCAGCCCATAGCGCTGCCCGGAACTCATTGGTCCGGGCAGTGCAGGGCTCTGGCGGGGGTGCCCTCTTCTGCCGCTGCGTGCGGGCGATCGCCGCAGAGCGGCGGCGATCAAGCTGTGCGCGCAGCTAGCAAAGTGCTTGCTGTGCGCACAGCACTTTACATTGTGAAAATCGCCCCACCAGGGGCTGAGATATCTCCCTGTGCGGCATAGCCCGAGCTCAGCCCGAGCTCAGCTCGGGCTTACCGCCAGGGAGGTTAATGCACTGTAGAAAGAGGACCTTTAACAAAATATAATAGATACAGATGGTCAAGGAACCTGATTCCCAAATGTGCTGCTCTGCAGCATACTTGAATAATCTCCTTGCTCTATTTTATCATTTTAGCTCTTAAAACACCCCTCCCCCCCCCCCATACACACACACAAACACACTGAAAAACACCATGGGCTCGATTCACCAACCGGCGCTAACTGTTAGCGCCGCAGCGCTAAGCGGCCGTGCGCGCGAAGTTTTGCGCGCAAACTTTTGCGCGCACAAAGTTCATCGCTGATCGCGATAACTAAAGAATTCTGGTCGTCGCGCGAACTGAACACACATGACGCGGAAACTGGTCGCGGACCACATAGCGCGCGTAATACTTTATGTGCGTTAAGCATGTTCCCCTGCGCGCGATGTGCATAACGCGGTGCGCGCGCTGTGGCGCACTTGCTATACACAACTTCCAGGAAGTTACAGGAAGTTACAGGAAGTTACCTATTTGCAGAGGGAACCTCATGCAAGGTGCAGCATGCAGAGATTCAGCCCTCGGGAGAGAGTCTATTTGGCCACTGTAAGTATATATCGTTTATGAGTGTATATTATATATGTGTGTGTTGTCCTGTGTGTACATGTGTTTGATTTCATACTGTATTTCAGGGTGTGTTTACAACCTGTCTGTAGCACAGAGAGTTGTTTGTTAAGATGCTGTAATGTGTTCATATTCCCTTTACTGTATAGGCCATATGATTGTCACTGTGTACATTGCAAATCTTCTTGACAGTGTGCATCCCAGCAGCATCTGCAGTTTGTATACAATACAGATGATGTTGTTCTTTAGGCTGTGATGTTGTAAATACGTTTTTTTCCAAGCTCCTACTTATGACTACAGACATGTTATGGTCCTTTTTAAAAGAGCCAATGCAATGTAAACACTGTTTGAATTTTTTTAAGCACTTCCCCACTGAGGGGATTTTCCCTTGAAACACCAGGCATTTTTCACCTTGCAGCGCTCCTTCCATTCATTCATCTGTAACTTTATTATTACTTATCGGAATGGAATAAACTATATCTTGTTTTTTTCACCACCAATTAGGCTTTCTTTAGGTGGAACATTATGGCAATTTTTTTTATATTTTACATGTTTTTTAAAGGGAACAGCGTGGAAAATGTGGTTGACAAATCTTTTAATAGCACTTTTGCTACATTTTAGTTGTTAAATAATGCATGCTACTGTAATTGAAACCCCTGAAATGGATTTGGCCATTTGTCCTGGTTATAAAACCATGGAAATTATGTCCCTAGCAGTGGCCCGAGTGGCCAGCGGCGCGCATGAGCGTGGCCATGACCAACCAGGAGAGCCGTCAGCGGCGTGAGGTGCGGATATCGCTGTCCCTGGTGTTAACATGGTGGCAAAAAGGGATGGAGATATCCACACCTATGGGTGTAAAGTGGTTAAGCAGACTGAAGTAGCAATGTTGTAGTCCTGGTTTGGCCACTGTGAATGTGTGATTGGCACGTAATCTCATTCTGACATTCATGACATGATGACATGTGTGATGGTGGAAGGTCAGGTAGCAGGGTTGTTTTTGGCTCACAGGTGTAAGGAAGTGTAAACAGATATTTCTGAGAATGCAACACCGTTCACAGACTAACAGAGTGGACCATGGTCTGCAGAGTTGGTGCTGAGAAGGGCTTTGACAAAAGAAAAGCCATACAGAACCCCCTGCTGCTCACTTATAGCAAGATATTTGTATGTGTAAGGTAGTGAGGGCATGAGGCCTTATAGATGCCACTGGACCTCTATCAAAATGCTGACAATGGATTATCAAGTAAAAATTCATCTTTGTGAGTTTCGGGTTGACATGTATTAGTGATTATGATGGGCTAATTGTCACACATTTCATACTGTTTGAGCGTGATGACAGGGTTATTGTTTGTAGCTGTACATGGAAACTGAAGTATGTTTTGTTAACAAGTTGACATTTCTTGTTACAGACAATGCTGGCCTCAAATTATGATGGTCTACATGACCTTTTTGAGAAGCGGCGGGTCGTGGAGACCTTGAGGGGGGAGTTGTGGCAGCAGTTCCGGGCACGCCACTCCATCACCCAAATACAGCGGAGGTGGTCTGATATGAAGCGGAGGGACCGGAGATTTCTCCGACAAGTGAGGGATGAGCATGTGCCTAGTAAGTAATGTCCAGATCGTAAAATGTATTTAGAAATTTGTTTTTGTGGTGTGGGAGGGGGGGGGGGTGTGGGTGGAGGGTTTTGAAAGCTCAGTTTAATCATGATGTGTGTCACTCCTTGTGTAATTATTTAGTTCTGTATGCTTGTTCTGGGATTGTGTAGCAAATATTTGTCAAGGTAAGCAGGCACAGAGCCAGGCAGAATATTGTATTGGCAACAAATTGTTCACGTATACGTGTAAAAACACATGTATTCATTTTTCAATAGGTGGCCAACCTCTTGTACCTTACAATGTCACAAACCCCTATTGCAGGGCTGAGTTGTATTGTTTTGTCAAGATTGATACCTACAATCCCCAAGCAAGCATGCATATCTGCTTATAAAAGTGTTTGGTAAACTGATGTGCCTCTTTTTACATTATGTTGTGTTATGTCAGTAATGCAGTATAGTCAATAGGACTGATACCTTCAGGCCTAGGACACACCATCAAGTGTGATTTAGAATTGACGGACAGATAATTGTGTTCTGTTGTTCTGTGCTGTCCCATACCCAATTTCAACAGTGCTGTTTTCATAAGCATAATTGTCACAATGTTTGTTTGGCATTAAAAAGATCTAAACAACTTCACATTACAAAATGGCCATTGTTATGCAAAAGACACAGTAATAACAACTCATGCCAACTGTTGCAGTGAGATCTTTATAATTTTATTTAAGTTGTAATATATTTTTTTATGTAGTAAAGTACTTTCACAGTTGTGCTGTGTAAAATACCACTGTTGAGTGTGTATGTGCCTTCAAGGGGCAGGTAAGTCTGTTGCATTTCTTCACTTTTACTCACCTGGGCCTTCCAGCAGCCTCCTGCAGCTGTATTGTGGCCACATACACTAGCTCCCATGTTCCTGGCCCTGGTGGCAGGCACTTCAGCTTTTGACAGGAAGGGAATGCAAGTGAGTATTCACATTGCCGCCCACAATAGCGCACTCTATGGTGCTATATGCCATAGCAGCATAGAGGGCGCTATTGTGGGTGTGAAAGCAAATATTTAAGTTCCCTGTATGTCGCCTCCTGTAGCCAAAACCGCAAGTGGATGCCAGCGGGGCCAGGAGTGGCCATGACCACAATAAACGGTGATGGAGTCGCCACAAGACAGCTGCGGGGGGCTGCTGGAAGGGCCAGGTGAGTTAAATGTTTATGGGGAAATAGAGTTAAGTGCCCCTTTAACATCATGTTTGAATTTCTCCATAGATGCCAATATGCCACCCCAGCGACACCGGGGTGGACCAAGGCAGGAGCCATCCCAGTCGGAGGAGTCTCCGGATCAACCACCTCCATTGGATTTGGGTGATCAGGCAAACCAGGCTCAGGAGGAGGGTGCCGGACCACCAGACTTGGTCCCTGAGGCCCCAGATGCTCCACAGCAGCAGGTCCCCCAGCCAGCACAAGCTGCTGCACCTCCTCGACCAAGACCCAACAGTAAGTGGGGACATTATTTCTACTTCAATACACACTTGCATGCTTAGCATTTTTGGAACATCAGTGGCTTCATTTTTTGTTTGTGTTTTACAGGACGTGCGGAAGTGCAGGGCTTGCTGCGCCAGCTCGGCCAAATTGTGGGGTCTCTTCAAGAGGCACTACAACATCCTGATGTGTTGGCTTAATTTTTGTGTGTGTCTGTTGACGCTTTTTCTTTGTTGGCCAGTGGCCATATGTTTCATATTTTTGTTTAAAAAAAAAAAAAATACAAATGTTATAACTTTTTATTTGTCTCATGATTGTGTATTTCCTTTGAAGTTATAGTTTTAGAAATGTGTGGTGGATTGAGTAAAGTTAATTGTGTTGTGTTGGTCATGTTACTGCCACTATTGACTTTATTCAATCCACTAAAGTTAGCATAAGAAACATATAATGCTGCAAGTACAGCTTAGGAAATTTCTTTGAGGCCTAGAAAGTGACCATGCAGACCATTTGATTAGTAAAACTGGGTATGTCACCAGGAACATAGTTACAGTCTACACATATGCTTGCATGTGAGCCTTCTATATACACAGAAGTGCTTAATTTTCTTGTCAGCATGCATCACTTTGTTGGTTATATTGATGTAAAACTTTACACTATGGAAAGGACTCGTAATGCATAGGAGATACCATCCAAGAGTAATGTACTGTTTGGTGTATATTTGAAAATTAGCTCAATTATGAACACTATTAATAAGGCTCAGTAAAGAAAGCAATATGAAGTCTATAAGGATGTGAAACAAAATTATTTATTAAGTAATTGCTGAAGTAAATCGTTTTGCAATTCTGCAGCATCGGCCAATCTGCCGTTAATTAAATTGTTGCGCTCTTGCGCATCAGCCAAACGGCCTAATGCCACATTTTGGCCTTCGGCCACACAAGCCAATCGGCTTAATATATTATTTTGCCGGTCTTGCACCGCGGTCAATCGGAGCACAGCAGCTCGGTGCCCTTCCCCCACTTGTCTTAGTGTCGAAACCAGTTCCCGGGAATGGGCATTGCCTTCAGCCAGGTCCTCATGCACGTTTCTCAGGTGGTCGTCCATGAGCCTCCTATAGTCAGATTGTGCCTGGAGGAAGTGGCGTGAGTGCCACCGATCTGAACTGTATTGTTCCCGGGATTCGTCTTCTTCAGCTGATATTGAGGAAGGGCCAGAAGGAACATTTTGGCCTGCAAATTGTTCATAACTTATGGGTCTGGGCGAGGATATCCGCTCTGTGCTGTGTGACGTCTCAGACATGTGCTGCACAAACTCTGGAGCTTCACATTCATGTTGCTCCTCCCGAGTAGTCCCCACAGCTATGAAAGTAATGGAGAAGATGGTAAGTTCATGTTCTCACTAAAAACAAGGTCATGGGTAAACATTTCCACACTCACCAGATACTTCTTGCTCAGTTATGGGCTCCAAAAAAATCACCACTTGCTGGTCTTCATCAATGTTACCTATGAAAAACATGTGCGTTTAGGGCCTGTATTACATTAATATAGAGTGCATTCAGATTTAGAACCTTAAAGTGGAAGTGGCATTAATTTTACTATACTCTGTTTCTCTTACCTGGGGCTTGTGTAAGGCCCCTGCAGGAGTCCGTTAACGCACCACAACTGCTGAAGCCTCCGCTCTCCTGCTCTGTAGCTCAACTTGAAAGTTGAGGCCAACGCCGCACTGGCAAGGGTATCTATTCTTGTGTTCCACATCGGCAATAGCGGGGAACACAAAAAAAGGATACGCCTGGACAGAGCCACGCAAAGCCAGTGGTGCGCCGGCAAATTAGCAAAATAGCTGGTGGTGGCAAAACTAATGCTCGTTGAGAACAAGTGCACGCCCGGCAGCTGGAGGCTTGTTGAAGCCACATGTACTACTCAAACTTTCTAGAGATATGTCTTCCAGTTCCACTTTGTACAAAGGCACCGGAAATTTATTGAACAACATCAACAGCATACGATGTTTGTTGGCATTAAAAGCAATTCATTGATTATACTCAACATGGACGATGGGGATTTCATTTGATGTATTTAGGCATTGCACAATAATGTCAATGATTGTAAACCAAAGACCCAACGGACATGTTGTATTGAGTATACTCAATTACTTATTTATTTTTTTAAAAAATACAATACAAAATACCAAAAACATTCTATGCTCTACATGTTGGATGACTAATTTCTGCATGTGTAGTACATTTTTCGGAATGATTCTAGGCCCATCTACAGGAGCTACATATTTGCTTATGTTTGACAACATTTTTGGATTGTAACCCATGTCTGTTCAGAATTGGATTAAACTCCATTTAACAGTGCTTTGAATAATCTACCCTTAAAGGGACTCCGAGCAGTGGAGAAAATATGGAAAGAAGCATACCATTTAGAAGCTCTTTTTTTCCTCTTTACAAGGATATGTAAACCTCCACCCTACGCCTTTTACTCTTCCCTATTTTTGACAACAAATGGCATCACAAACTATTTACATAGCTAAAAACACGTTCAAAAAAAGGCGTATGGCGGTGTTTTATATATATTGTTTGAAAAAGGATAAAGCTTGACAATTGGTATGCATCTTTCCCTAGTTTCGGCACTGCGAGGAGTCCCTTGAAAAAGGAAGTGTTTGTAAAATTGTACGATGTGCAACTAAAACAAACTATAATGAGTAACAAATGAATAATCCCAAAGCTGTAACATAGTGGCGGACAAAACTAGGAATGAAAAATGTTACATTACCAACAGATTTGTGAGGTCTCCCTGTCTACATAGGGGATTCTGAGCATGGCCTTTAGTCTTTACAAACAAATTGGGGTTAAAAATAGTGTGAAAGGAGGCTGCCCTGACTCGCTAGAGCGGAACTTTGCCGTTGGATGGAGCAAAGGGAATTGACTAAGCCATTTTACAAATAAAGGCAACCCTGAGAACCCCCCTATTAGAACATGGGATGATGCACAATAATGCGGTAATCACACATTTAGAGTAATTACTGTAAGGAACAGCAATGTAAGACCACATTCATTTTTACCACTTGGTCTCATGAAGCAATGCACTTCTTCTTGTAAATGGTACTATTTTCACAACATTTCCACGTTAAATATCACACGCACATCTGGTTAAAGAGACACTGAAGCAAAATACAAAAAAATGATGTAATGAATTGGTTGTGTACTATGTATAATTACTAGAAGATTAGCAGCAAAGAAAATATTCTCATACTTTTATTTTCAGGTATATAGTGTTTCTTCTAACATTGCATCATTCTATAATATGTGCAGATTACACAACACTCAGCATTAAAAATGAGTATTTCTGAGCAGTCTGTGAAGTAATGACCTCTCCTCTAGAAGAGGAAAAGTAAACCGTTCACTTACAGTTTAGATAATAAAAGTCAAATAACAGGCCTTTCCACGACTAACTTATTGGGAGAGCTTAATGGCTTGGTTGCATACAGATAACAACTGGAGTTTCTCTACTCTTCCTGTAGTGTAAATAATTTTACACTGATGTATCTGATCTTAAGGTTTGTTTTCTGAGCTGTACTACACATACAAATCATAATATCCTCATTTTTTTTTCGCTTCAGAGTCTCTTTAACTGCAATGGTTTTAAAAAACAGGAAATATGCCATCCAGCATCTCAGGAGCACTTCAGCTCCGTACCTGTTACATATGAACCACAAGTACAACACTCACCAGTATCTTGTGCTGCACCTTCATGGATGACCTCTTGAGCTTGAAGGTCTTCAGCCGCAGAATCCCCTGCACTCTGGCCTACAAGAATGTATAATATGAAAGAAGGTCAATATGCCATTCAGTATATCATTATCACGTCAGCTCCGTATATGTTACATATGAACCTCAAGGACAACACTCACCAGTATATTGTGCAGCACCTTCATGGATGACCTCTTGGGCTTGAAGGTCTTCAGCCGCAGAATCCCCTGCACTCTGGCCTACAAGAATGTATAATATGAAAGAAGGTCAATATGCCATTCAGTATATCATTATCACGTCAGCTCCGTATATGTTACATATGAACCTCAAGGACAACACTCACCAGTATATTGTGCAGCACCTTCATGGATGACCTCTTGGGCTTGAAGGTCTTCAGCCGCAGAATCCCCTGCACTCTGGCCTACAAGAATGTATAATATGAAAGAAGGTCAATATGCCATCCAGAGCATCACACACACACACTTCAATTTCACTAGGTGCAAATGTCCTCATTTCCACCAACATAAAAAAAAAAAAAAAAAAAACCTGTAGTTGCCGTCACATCAGAAGCAGCCTCCGCTAACGGGGTGGTGGCATGCCTGTGTCCAACAAAGGCCCCCATCGACCCAGACGCACCCTCACCTACAGAAATATACAAGAAGAGTGGAAATTCATAATTGAAAACTAGTCTTCACATAAGAACCATAGTAAAAGGCATGTTACAGTTCTTTGGACATTACAACTACAACAGCTTCATCAATTACCGCCTTCCGAAGCTGATGAGGTGTTAGGCCTGTCCGCATCATAGCCCCCACGAATGCCATGAAGGGCGGCGGTCCGAAGGAAGGGCTCCAGCAACTCCTCATAGTCGCACAAATTGAGAGATGCAGGTGGCCCACCACCTGTACCGGTGCAGGGAAAAATAATGCAACATACAATTACACATACATTCTAACATTACCACACCAAAAAACCTTTATTGCAAGTCAAAAAAAAAATATACCCCGTTGTCTCACTGTCATACTCATCCAATCTCAAACCTACTACACACAAGTAAAATGGTGGCTTCATTTTCATTGTAACTTCAGTGGCAAATTGATCTTTGTCAACATGGGGAATTATGTAGCTACCCATCTATCTGCCTATCAATTTAGCATTGTTGAACTAACCACAACAGATCCAGAAGACAATGCACCACAGATAATGAACACTCTCTACCAGTACTTTACAGACAATAATATTATGAACACACATCTAATGCCGGCCATACACGGTGGCGAGGGAGGATCATCAATTGAGCATGATGGCTCAATTGATAATCTGCGACATGTGGCATACCCTGCCGGATTCATTCTGCTCTCAATACCAGCAAGGAGGACAATGGGGAGACACAAGTGCCTCATTGGCCACTCCCACGGGGAAAAGCGGCAATTGATCCAGACGCACTAGTGGCAGGGTTGCCAAGTCATCCTTTTAAATACTGACACATCTAAGTTATACAGGTTCTGGGGCTTCTCACACATAATCAGTGCCTAAACTGCATCTAACTAGACTCAAGACATGTATAATTCATAAGTGTCCGTATTTAAAGGGATGAGTTGGCAACACTGAGTAGTGGGGATGGCGCATCATCGAGCGGCGCCCTCAATTCACCACATAAAATGTGCCGTGTATGGGCAACATAACAGAGAATGTAAAAAAAATGTCAGGGCAATTTGTATGTTGTGTACTAGGCATTACACATTTAAATCCACTGGGCAGGAGCACACTTGAAAAATCCGGTGTTTGCACTAAAGACACAATATTAAGAGCATGCAGATTTTTGGTGTGTGATTCAGACAATACTGCAGTCTTAAACTTCTGCAGAAATCATCGAAATGGTATTGTTGAAATACAGTTGTGGTTCCTTTACAACAGAAACAAGCATGTTTATGTGTGTCCACTTGGCTGATGCAACAATCATTTTGTAAAGATGTTGGTCATGCATTTTTGATGTTGGACTATGGGTAAAGGCATTACACACATTACACCATGATAGTCAAGCAATTGGTATTTTTTTAACACCAAGAAATATGGCCACATGCATAAGCCTCTTGCTTCGTTTGACCTTTACAAGGCAACATCTATATCACTGTCAGTGTATGTTTGCAATCCATGTAAAAGTGAACTGAAGTGAGAGTGATATTGTGGCTGACATTTATATATTTGGCAAAAATGCAAGTGGAGTGGGTATTCTTCTGAACTTTGGGCCTGCAGTACTATCTGAATCACACCAGGAGTAAACATGCAGCCACTCAACACAGGAAAGCATTAACAAAGGAAAAACAAATTAAAAATGATGCTTGTTCAGGGTTTAAAGCAACAAGCATACAAGCCATAGGATCAGAAGGACTGCCTGGCAACTAGCATTAAGTAATAAAAAAAAAAAAAAAAAAAACCTACAAAACAAATGTGATTGCAGAGACAGTTGTGGCCTAATATGAGTAGCCACATCACTCCAACTTCAGTTGTGCATTATAATACATTTGCTCATGCATATGTGAATACAATTACATTATGTAATAAAAATATACACACTTACGCATATTGTCGCAAACGGCTGAGCTTCTGCCGCAGCCTTCTTTTGATGTCAGCAAAGCGCTTACGGCATTGCTCTGCTGATCGTTGCTCATGGGCCACATCCCGCACAGAATCGCGAATGATCCCCCAGAGCGCTTTCTTGGTCTTAATATCCGTCTTCCCAGAACGCTCACCATACAGCTCTGCATAATGGGGCAGCACCTCCTGCACAAGCACCAGATTCTCCCCCTCTGAGAACCTTAGGGCCCTTACCCGGGATTGTCTGGTGCTTGGCCGCTGCGATGTCCTGTGGCTGCCGGAAGTATGAGGCTGAGGGCTGAGCCTGTGCTGGCGCTGAGTGGCAGCTGGAGGATTCCAGCTGGGCCTGCGGCCTCGGGGACTCCGACTCCGGACACCGCCACGAGCCTGCCCAGCGGCCTGAGTGCGGCCACCACTCTGAGCCTGCCCAGCGGCCTGAGTGCGGCCACCACTCTGAGCCTGGCCAGCGGACTGAGTGCGGCCACCACTCTGAGCCTGCCCAGCGGCCTGAGTGCGGCCACCACTCTGAGCCTGGCCAGCGGACTGAGTGCGGCCACCACTCTGAGCCTGGCCAGCGCTCTGAGTGCGGCCACCACTCTGAGCCTGGCCAGCGCTCTGAGTGCGGCCACCACTCTGAGCCTGGCCAGCGCTCTGAGTGCGGCCACCACTCTGAGCCTGGCCAGCGGACTGAGTGCGGCCAGCACTCTGAGCCTGGCCAGCGGGCTGAGTGCGGCCAGCACTCTGAGCCTGGGCAGCGGGCTGAGTGCGGCCACCACTCTGAGCCTGGGCAGCTGGCTGAGTGCGGCCACCATGCCCATGTGCAGGGGGACTCGGGGTCACTGACCGAGTGGCAAGCACTCTCCCACTCCTCCGCAATTCCTTGCTCCTGTCTTTCTCCATCTCTACCCACAACCCCCCCCCATCTAAACTAACCTTTTATACTCACATTAAACAAAACAATTGGAAACACCAGCTAAATTCACTACACCTGCACGCGTAATGATTTTCGCGCGCAAACTAGGAACACAGCAAGTTAACTGTCACATTCTATCTACTTACTGCGCGAAGCGCCGTATTTACCGCGCAACGCGCGCACTGCGCGCGTCGCTGTGTGCGCGGTGCACGCGAAGCACAGCGTTCGCGGGCGCGTTGCAAAGCGTTTTGCGCGCGACACACTTTGCGCGCAATACGATCGTGCAGGTCTGCATATCGCGCGACTTTGCGCGCGCAAACACCTAGCGCGGGATAACTGCATTAGCGCCGGTTGGTGAATCAAGCCCCATGTTGTTTCCTCTCTCTCAAATAGAGTAGTAGTTGTTCTTGCAGCCACCTTGGAGGCCAAAAACATTGGGCAATTACCTGCCAAGTAAATATTTGAATTTCATCCTCTGTATGAGACAGAGGCCTGGAGTAACTGACATGCACCAGGGTAATAATATTAATTTTTTGTTTGGGTAAAGCCAATCACAGTAGGACCAAATGAGATAATGGGTGCCATACTGGTGGTGCAGGATAGCTGTGGTGATGGCCATAGTGAGTGGACATGAGTCCTGGAGTAACTGGCATGTGCCAGGGCAATAATAAAACTATTTTTTTATCCATGGTAATAACAATAATATTTTTTATGAATATAGCCAATTGAAGAAGGACCAAATGACATTCTGGGTGCTGTGCTGGTGGTAGTGCAGGAGAGCTGTGCCTGTGGCCAGCGTGGGCATGAGGCCTGGAGTAACCGGCATGCACCAGGTTAATAATATATATATTATATATATATTTTTTAGAGTAAAGCGAATCAAAGTAGGACCAAATCAGATACTGAGTGCGGTTCTGGCGGTGGTGCAGGATAGCTGTAGCTGTGGCCAAGACAGACTTGAGGCCTGGGGTAATTGCCATGTGTCAGGGTAATAATGTGTAATGAATGTCTTACACATCCATGGTGTAACTTTCTGATATCCTTGCCTCGTTCATTTTTATAAATGTCAAGTAATCAACACCGCCGTGTGCTAGGTGACTTTGTCACAATCCACCCAGTTGTGCCGTATCTCCATTCAGACAGAATGTTTGAGGCAGAGCAAGTCAAAACAAAAGATTGATTGCAAATTGTGCCAGCTCTTTCCACAGGTCAAGCCTGCACACCCAGAGGTTCCTCCCTCCTCAGAGTGTCCACAGTGATCATTAAACAAAGGTACTTGGATACCTGATGTTCTAGGTGTTCACTGAGGGTGGATCCAGAAGCACCCTGTTGAGGCATTGTACAGAAGAAGGACCTCTTATCAGACATGATTGGCACATCACTCTTAGCAGCAAATTGCCCTGTTCTTCAAGGAGGGGGAGTGTAACACATGAAACTGGGTTTTTCACAATGTCAGTACAGCAGAAGTGACACCACTTTTTATTTGTCAGATAACAATGAAAAAAATGTAAATGCTAGCACAGGGTGATGATGGCAATATAACACACTAGTGCTTGGTAAATGTGATGACACTGTATACAGGCCTTGTGTGTGGTCAGAATTATTCCCTATAAGAACTATTGTGGTAAATAGTAGTGATCTGCAAGGAGCAGAGCAGCTACAAGCAGCTGTAGAGCACTGGAACAAAGTAATAGCTGTAGAACACACTTATACAAGCAGCTGTAGAGCACTGGAACAAAGTAATGGCTGTAAAACACACTTATACAGGTTCCTCTTGAAATCTGCAGCAGCAGCCAGCCGCTCCTCTCCCTACACAAAAGTCTAAAATACCGAATGCAGTATTTTCCTGACAAGATTTTTTCCCTGCACATCCTTTTATGAATTGACCCCATTGACTACAGGCAGAGTGCAAATGGCCACTGGGATTGTGCCTTTTATTGGGGGTAGTTGCCCAGGTGGTAATCCTATCTGATTGGCAGTCTTCTCCCATGTGACTTCAGGGTGAAGAGTCAAAAAATGACACCATAGAAAAGAACAGAGAAGTTTTGAACGTCCTGTGTAGTTCACGTTACCTGTGAATGGGCAAGCAGGGACCGTTCGCTGGGAACTGTTCTGCCATCCCTATGTAAGAACATCTTAGATTTATTAAGTCTTTCTAGGAAGAAACGGCCCGATTCCACTGCCTGAGTTTTTCTCCCAAGTTTTCTCCTAGGTGATATTTTCACATTATAAATAAAATGCCTTTTAAGCCACTAGCAGAAAATAATATACTAAAAGAAAAAATTTTGACAGTACCTTTTTTTTTTCTAATTTTTTATACTTGCAGAGTGCAAAATATATTTTAAACAGAAGATGAAAAAGTATCTCCTAGGAGAAAAGTGACTTGGATCGAGCCCACAGACAGCAGAAAATATATAAATATTTTTTGTTTTTATTTTACAGTGGTAAGGGCCAGAACCCTTATCATTTTATTGCCTTTAATTTCCTGTCCCTAAAACTTCTGTGATCATACTAATGGTGGTCCCGGAGTCAGGAAATGAGAGAAAATCTACCCAACTAGGACACAAACAGTAATCAAAGTCAAAATCAGGTTTTAGTCCTTTTCAGTGCTATGCAAAACATGAACAGAGAGAAAGCAGTTCCATTGGCCCTTTGTTTACATGTAAATATTATGCTGCTTTTTCTTTTCTTCAGATCTTTTGTTCTTAGGAAGCTATTGATGGGTACATAAAAATACTTTTCTTGTTTTCTTTTGTTTACTTACATTAATGTGAAAAAGTTACAACTTAGCAGTTCAATCATCAGAACTTTTGTGCTAAACCAAAATATGCATTTCTTTTTTCAACTAAAACGTCAGCTGATGCAACTGTTATATCACATTTTGATATCAGGGTCAAATGTAAATGCACTGTGTAAAAAGAAAGAATGTATTATAAATAATAATGTAAGCGAAAGCTAAAATGATCAGTTTCATAATTTGAAATGTTAAGTTTGCTGTAAACGTTTTTTGCTGCAATTTACAGCTTTTTTCATCTCTTAGCATAATAAATATATACACATAATATAAGAATGTTTAATTTTTAACTTCTTGCTTTGAAATACACATTTTTATTTGAACTAGATATAACAAATGAATGCAGCATGGATAGCACCCAGAATACCCAGTTGATAAAATGACAGCAAATGCTGTATGACTTGGCTGACAATATATGACACATTATCATTTTTTTTCTCTTTCAGAAAGAACTTGGGTGCTTTTGGATATCATTAACTTCCCAGCATGTGTTAACTTTTGACAGAAAGATGCAGACACTTGTCCAACTATGACAATAGCAGTCCATTTGGTTTTAGATAGATATGATGCATTATAAAAAAACACAAATGGAGGAACATGAAATATGAGGCATTATGATCCTTCATGTCCATTAATTAAAAGTCCAGAATTGATTAATTAACTTACTGCAATTTTAAAATTTATAAGGTGTTTTTTATTTAATTTGTCATGCAAATCATGGAACTAAAAACAGCCTTTATTTGGTAAACTGATAGAAAAACTGCAATGCTCATGGCATATTCTCCATTTTCTGGAATGTTATTAAAAGTTTAAAGAAATGAGCAAGTCTCAAATCTTTTAATTCATACCATTATGAAATTAAGTAACATTAACCAAGTGAATATCTAGTCAACAGAAAAAAGAAATAATTAGATCTCTGCAATAAATATGCATATCTTTGTGAAAGTCCTATTTCATAGTCAGTACAAGGAAAAAGTAAAATAGTTTCATCCATACACATCTCTACGAGTATGTCCTTAAGTTTACATAACCTAAACATTTATACATACAGATTATTTATTTCTAGCAAGAAAAGGTGTGACCTATTTTTTAATCAAAACGGAGATGTCAGTTGTTCAAGGTAACTATTTGGAACTTTATATAATCCAAACTATGTGTTTGTGTATCAGTTTTCACAAAATACTAAAATGAATATGATTCCTTGTGCAGTAATTTATCCCCCTGACACAGATACCCGACATTTAGGTATATATAAAATAGAATGTAATGAGGCCCCAATAAACCCTTGGATAATAGAAAGACAAAAGAGATTGAGAGTCCCAATAATGTGGTGGTAAATTCGATGTGGTAATATACTTACAAACGTAGGTTACCACTGTGATAGCAGGTGGGGAGATTAGACCTGACCCCACTCAGGTAAGAATGTTGCTCTCTGTAGATATGAAGAAATGGGGTAGCCCCCTTCCACCAGGGTTGGACACACATAAAGAATAGTTGGTAAAACAAAGGCGTCAGATAAGGATAAAATAGTTAAAAACTGTTTAACAAAAGGAGGTAGTGGTGGACTTACCTCCCATGGATGGACTCAAGTTGATTTAAACTGAAAAATCGTTTTACTCAAGAAAACTCTGATATATAGCTCCAATATAGTTTCAATCGACTTTTGAGTCCGTTTGTGAGAGGTAAATCCACCACTACCTCCTTTTTTAAACAGTTTTTAACTATTTTATCCTCATCTGGAGCCTCTGTTTTACCAACTATTCTAAACTCCTGGATAAATGCATGGCCTTTCCATGGGCTAATATAATCTCATCTGTAGGGAACATTATTTTTAATTTTATGAGGCAGACAAAAAAAAAAAAAAAAAAAAAAAAGATATATGGCAGGAGACATAAAAAGAGAACAGGGACAACAGGAGCCCAGTATAGTGTAGTATTCTTTTGTAATGAATATAAAATAAATATAATAAATCCATACTCACAAACCTGGGTTGCCTAGAAAAGCAACCACTCACTAAGCGTGTGTGTGTGTGTGTGTGGGGGGGGGGGGGGGGGTACAATCCCTGCTCAGCCTTTGCTGGCCCTGTTTGTGAGGTTGGTCTGTCTCCAAAAATTATATTTATGTAAAAAAGATCATAAAAATCAACCTCACAACAAAAGTGGTAAGAAATGATGAGGTAAAAGGTGCCCACTATGTATAAAATAATAAAAAATGCATTGTCCTGTGTGTTGTTCTAATCCATTTTACTTGAGGCATACAATAATGTTGTGTCAGAGGCAAGCCAACACTTATTTTTTCTTTTTTATTAAGTTATACATGTTGGGTGCATTCTACTTTATATAATAAAGAAAAATTATAAGAGACATGAATTGTGATGTCAAGCTGGAATTATCAATTCTAAACATTGTAGTTGTTCTCCATCACCATTTATCTTCAAGATGCAACGCTGTCCTAATATTTTTGTCCAGACCTTTTTAACCCTTAACCATGTTTTCCATCAGTACAGTATATCTACGTCCTCTGTGACTTCATCCAAGCCATGAGGACCTAGATATACAATTTGGACTGGTGGCACAGCTGTGCACGATCAGGCACACTCAGCTGCACCACTAATTGGTCTAAGGGAAAATATGTTCCCTTAACCGATTAGTGACCCCCCCCCCCCCGCACAAGAATGATCACCGATGTAGCCAAAAGCGGTGATCATTCATCTATCCCCCTATGTGAGGAGATCGCTTGTAAATCCTGCAGGAAGAAGCCTGTTTCACTTCTGCCTGTTCCAGCGATGATCCTGCAGTAGCAGCGTCTATGTTCAGCTCTACCGCCAGCTCTGTACTGCCCCATGCATGAGTCCCGGATTGATGTATTCAGCAGTGCAGAGCTGGAGCTGAACACAGAGACTGCTTCAGGTCATGACTGGAACAGGCAGAGTTCAGACAGGCTTCTTCCCCAGGTTTTACAAGTGATCTGTGCACGGAGTGGGAGGCTGCCTAATAGGGGAGGGAAGCGCTGTAGATCTGGCCATCTAAAGGTGGATATATAATTTATAGGGGAGGGAACTAATACCAGGGGAATGTCTGGCTACCTATTCTTGGGTGGAGGGGGGTAATATCAGGGACACATCTGGCTATACTTGGGGGGACCTAATACCAGGGGAACATTTCACTATATACTGCAGGGGAGTAATTCCAGGGGCACACCTGGCTATCTATATGGGCCGGGGGACCAAATACCAGGGGGACCTAATACCAGGGGCACATCTGGCTATCTGTTATGGGGGGACCTAATACCGGCATTATATCTAGCTACCTGTAGTGGGAAGCTAATACCGGAGGCACTTCGGGCTACTTTTACTGGGGGGGGGCACCTACAGTGCTGCCTATAATTATTCATACATGGCAAATTTTGACTTAAAGTTACTTTTATTCAAGTACTTTTTGGATAGGTGATAATAAGATGATGCACAAGAGTCATTATTGTGGGAAAAATCATTTTTTAGTTATTATTTAAATTTGAGCAAAAAGTTTCCAGTCCAAAATGATTCATATCCTTCACAAACTGTCACAGTCTGTGAGAAAATTCAAAGTTCTATGCCATTACAAATAGTTCAAGCTGTTCTAAAGCATCCTAATTACCCTGATTAATTGGGAATAGCTGTTTTAATCAATTCAACAGGTGAAAAACAGCAGCTCTCTGCAGTTGGTTTGTGGACAGTCATGGCTAAGACAAAGGAGGTCAGTGAGGAGTCAGGACCTGCGGCTGCGCATTGTGGCTGCTCACAAGTCTGGAAAGAGCTACAAGGCCATTTCTAAATGTTTTTCAGTTCCAGTGGCTACAGTGCAAAGTACCAGTATTATAAAAAAAATACAAGATGTTCTGCACTGTGGAAAATCTCAGAGGATGTGGTCGAAGCCAAAAGCGATTGCTGGCCAGGAGGATAGTGAGAAAGGTGATAAAGAATCCAAGGATCACCACCAAGGCGATCCTGGTGAATCTGGACTCTGCTGGTGGCAATGTCTCAAGGTAGACAATCCAATGAACACTGCACACTGCTGGGTTCCACTGATGCAGAACAAGGAGGACACCACTTCTCCAGATAAGGCACACAAAAGCTTGCTTGGCCTTTGCAAAATGTTCATCTGGACAAAGAAAAAGACTTCTGGTCTTCTATGAAACGAGAATTGAATTGTTTGGTCACAATGATGTTTCCTTCAGTTGGCGTAAAAAAGGAGAAGCCTTCAACCCAAAGAACACCCTCCCCACTGTCAAACATGGTGGTAGGAACCTAATGCTTTGGGGTTGTTTTTTCAGCAAATGGTCCACCTAATCACAATAAACGGCACCATGAAAAAAGAGTACTACATAAGGATTGTATAACTATTGTTAGCAAGGCCAAGACCCACATTGGGCTGTAATGCTGGAAGAAGTGTTGGTCAGATATCACTCTGCCACTCAGTCAAATAGGCCCACATTTTTTGAGTCCATTGAATGGTAAATTTGAACACCAATTAAGTCAATAGAGAAAACATTTGGGTCAGTTTTCTGTACTGTGCACAGCCTGTTCAGCCTCCAAATACATTTAAAACCAGGAAATACGGGAGGGGGGGGGTGTGTTATGCTACTGGCAAGAGCACTAGTGACCTACAGTGCCAGCTATTAAAATAGATTAAAAAAATACATTTGTATTTTTCTTTTTGCCAAGAAGACCTGTTGTGTTATGTGCAAAAAACTTTTGTGCTTGGTCAGTTTCGCTTCCACTGTTGGGCACCCCTGGCAGCAAGCTATTATTTAATACAGATCTTTTTTGATATAATTTAGGTAGATATGCCACACTGCCTGATTAACTCCCCGGATCATATTATGAGGAGGCGACTAGCCCTTTTCAGGCAGTCTTATGTGCTTACACTGATTATATAGCCTCCCTCTTATGTACATATAAAAATGTCACATTGTAGTCTTTATTCCCTTTCATGGGATGAGTCTTAGCAGTACACCCCTAATATGAAGTATGCTTCTTTTGTTTAATTTGAGGATGTGATGGGGTATCCCACATTGCTCCACTGATCATGGGGGTTTCTTTTAAATTTCAGTGTCACCACATCGCTCAGCACTATCTGCATCCCATGGTTGCTATGTAAGTAACCTGGGCCACATCATATTACACTTTGCTTCCTCCTTTATCTCTTCCGTCCCCAGTCTGGATCATGTGGAGCGGCGTGACGTCATTGCCTCTCTCCTCCTCAAGCGTCTACTGATTGGCTGATGTTGGTATGTAAGTGTCGAGTGAGTGAGCATGGCCACGCCCCCAAAGAAGCCAGCAAAACTGTTGGGAGCCGCTCTCTCATGGGACGTCATGCCGCCCTACTACATCAGTGTGGCACAGGGATGTAAAATTGCTTTCACCATCCAGCCTGGCATGTCGCATGTAGTTGCTACCCAGGCTGCCACCTGCAATTCCGTGTCCCTGGCTGAGCACCCTGATTTTGGATTGTGATCCTGACAATGCATCCTTTGATCTCTGGTGAGACATTTCCATGCCAAATTCATATGCACATGCAGCGTTAATGCATATGTTACGGCCAGAACCTGAAGTGTGGCCACTTCGCGTTCTGGCCAGCCACTTCGGGTTCTGGCCGGCCAATGTGCGAACTGGCCGCTGTGCTGCGGCCAATGTTCGAAACGGAATGTTTCCCTTGCAAGATTAATGTGTTTTCTGGCCGTCCCTGGCCAAATGTTGCAAAAGTTAGGTAATTTTAACGAAATGAAGCCGGCGGCAATTAGCGGCTGAAGCCGCCGGCTTCAGCTATCTCTCCTCCCCCTGCCTCTCTCTCTCTTTCTCCTATGGGTGCTGCGGGGGGGGGGGGGGGGGGGGGGGACACACACGAGAGTCCCCCCAGAGTAGTTTGTGGCTGCAGGGAAGCAGAGCGGGGAGGCTGCAGACATCGCTTCTGCCAGCACCCGCTCTGCAGAACGCCGCGAAGAACGACTCTGGGGGACACATGTCTCCCCCCCCCCCCCCCCCATCTGGCTTCTATTATTGGGGAGGAGAGGAGGCAGGGGGGAGGAGAGAGAACGGAAGCCGCCGGCTTCATTTCATTAAAATTACCTAACTTTTGCAACATTTGGCCAGAGACGGCCAGAAAACACATTAATCTTGCAAGGGAAACATTCCATTTCGAACATTGGCCGCAGCGCAGCGGCCAGTTCGCACATTGGCCGGCCAGAACCCGAAGTGGCCGGCCAGAACGCGAAGTGGCCACACTTCGGGTTCTGGCCTTAACACATACATTACCTGCTGCTGAACTTAGTTGACTAACTGTGTTTTGCTATTTTGTCTGCATAACTGCTGTGTAGCTCCTGCTTTGCTTCAAAAGCTATTAACTTTGTTTCCTTTTGAATGGATTCTGGTTTTGAGCAATATTGCTTGAAGAAAAATCAAGATCTTTGGAGTTGATGTAATCATCTGGATCCTAGGTCTATCTGGATCCTAGGTCTATCAGGACTATCGAAAAGTCAGGGGTGATGAAGAGCAGGAACACTGGCCTACAATGCCAGATATTATTATAGATAACAAAATACACTTTGAATTGTTTGGGCACGAAAGCCTGCTGTGTTAGGAAAAACTGTATTGCAAATCCCTCGTCCATGGGGTAGCTCACTTGGTGCCCACTGTAAGAGGCTTTATCAATGTCATAATTGTGCATATTGGTTTTCTTTTACTATAATGCGGTTACCAAAATTAGCCACCAGATGGCACTGCTGGTGTTGAAGGACATAACTAAGCTTTATATACAGTATATACAGTGGGTTGCAAAAGTATTCTGCCCCCTTGAAGTTTTCCACATTTTGTCACATTACTGCCACAAACATGCATCAATTTTATTGAAATTCCACGTGAAAGACCAATACAAAGTGGTGTACATGTGAGAAGTGGATCGAAAATCATACATCATTCCAAACATTTTTTACAAATAAATAACTGCAAAGTGGGGTGTGCGTAATTATTCGGCCCTCTGAGTCAATACTTTGTAGAACCACCTTTTGCTGCAATTTCAGCTGCCAGTCTTTTAGGGTATGTCTCTACCAGCTTTGCACATCTAGAGACTGAAATCCTTGCCCATTCTTCTATGCAAAACAGCTCCAGCTCAGACAGATTAGATGGACAGCATTTGTAAACAGCAGTTTTCCGATCTTGCCACAGATTCTCGATTGGATTTAGATCTGGACCTTGACTGGGCCATTCTAACACATGGATATGTTTTGTTTTAAACCATTCCATTGGTGCCCTGGCTTTATGTTTAGGGTCATTGTCCTGCTGGAAGGTGAACCTCCGCCCCAGTCTCAAGTCTTTTGCAGTCTCCAAGAGGTTTTCTTCCAAGTTTGCCCTGTATTTAGCTCCATCCATCTTCCCATCAACTCTGACCAGCTTCCCTGTCCCTGCTGAAGAGATGCACCCCAAGCATAATGCTGCCACCACCATATTTGACAGTGGGGATGGTGTGTTCAGAGTGATGTGTAGTGTTAGTTTTCTGCCACACATAGCGTTTTGCATTTTGGCCAAAAAGTTTCATTTTGGTCTCATCTGACCAGAGCACCTTCTTCCACATGGTTGCTGTGTCCCCCCATGGCTTGTGGCAAACTGCAAACGGGACTTCTTATGCTTTCTGTTAACAATGCCTTTCTTCTTGCCACTCTTCCATAAAGGCCAACTTTGTACAGTGCATGACTAATAGTTGTCCTATGGACAGAGTCTGCCACCTGAGCTGTAGATCTCTGCAGCTCGTCCAGAGTCACCATGGGCCTCTTGACTGCATTTTTGATCAGCGCTCTCCTTGTTCGGCCTGTGAGTTTAGGTGGATGGCCTTGTCTTGGTAGGTTTACAGTTGTGCCATACTCCTTCCATTTCTGAATGATCGCTTGAACAGTGCTCCTTGGGATGTTCAAGGCTTTGGAAATCTTTTTGTAGCCTAAGCCTGCTTTAATTTTCTCAATAACTTGATCCCTGACCTGTCTTGGACATGTCTTGTGTGTTATTTGGACTTCACGGTGTTGTTGCTCCCAATATTCTCTTAGACAACCTCTGAGGCCCTCACAGAGCAGCTGTATTTGTACTGACATTAGATTACACACAGGTGCACTCCATTTAGTCATTAGCACTCATCAGGCAACGTCTATAGGCAACTGACTGCACTCAGATCAAAGGGGGCCGAATAATTATGCACATACCACTTTGCAGTTATTGATTTGTAAAAAATGTTTGGAATCATGTATGATTTTCGTTCCACTTCTCATGTGTACACCACTTTGTGTTGGTCTTTCATGTAAAATTCCAATAAAATTGATTCATGTTTGTGGCAGTAATATGACAAAATGTGGAAAACGTCAAGGGGGCCGAATACTTTTGCAACCCACTGTATAGGCTAAGTACCTGATGTGGTGAGTGGTCTGAGACCACAAGTGCTGGCTCACCACCGTGAGCTGTGTTGCCAGCCTAATTTTATTGTTGGCAACCCACTTCATACACCAGAGGTGTTTTCCCTCCCTTTGTTTTGAAACACCTATCTTCTTACATTGGGCCATGTTGGTCGTGTTCATCATTGCTTTATACAGTATTGTTTTTGGATAAACTCAGAATAAATATCGTTGGTCATAGCTTTACAACTAATACCCCCAGGAGGAGACACAGTGTTCTCATGCATCCCAGTAATTTCACTACAATTTAAAAAGCAATTCCCTAATAATTTCGCCTCATGCCTCATTAATATTATTTTCCATAACACCAAAAGCCTCAATTCTCCCCAAAAGAGGCGAAAAGCTTTCATCGATTATCAAAAATGTTCCCCGGCATATAATATGCCTTCAAGAGACGTAATTTACAAAGAGGGCCACCACCAAATACTATCATAAAAACTATCAGAGATACTTTGTCTCCTCCGCAGATACAAAACATAGGGGTGTCATAACCCTTTTACACAACTCTCTGTCATTTGTGCTAGAACAATGTATCACGGATTCTGCAGGATGCTATGTTGCTCTTTTTGACTCCATTCAATCCCTTGAAGTGTGCATAATAAATGTGTATGACCCACCAGATTCCCCCTTACCACCAATAAAAGAAATCCTAAAACTGCTAGAAGATCACCCAAATACCTCGGTAATATGGGCAGGAGATTTTAATATTGCTCCAAGTCAACACTAGACAGATCTCACCCCACTGCTTCTCCTAGACAAAAACAGCAAATCAGCTACCCTAACTAAGCTACTGACATCAGCTCAAATAATAGGTACCTGGAGGAAATATAACTCGTTATCTTGAGGCTACACATTCTATTCTGCCTCCCACCAAACTTATTCCAGGATAGATGCCATCTGTAAGAAACGAGGCAGCTGCGGCGAACAGCACCGCCGCCGCAGCTGCCTCCATGCGGCCATCCGTCCGTTCGGCGTCCAGGACGCCGAGGACGGAACGTCCTTCCGTGCAGGGGGTTGCCTTAGCGCACAGACGGGACCTTTATGCGGGGAGGAAGCCCGTCAGCTGACCTGCTGGTCGGCTGACGTCAGAGGAGACCCACGGCGCCCAGGATTGGCTGATGAGTAGGGGGCGTGCCAGTGAAGTCTCCTCTGCTTCATAAGCCTCCGGGCTTCATTATCACATTGTCTGCTGTCGTGAATACTTGTGTGTTAGCGCTCAGACCTTAGGCTAGTTCCCTGGTGTTGATGCTAAGTATTTCACACCAAGACTAGGATATTGCTACCTTGTGATAGTTATTTGTTTAGACTAGTTCCCTGGTGTTGATGCTAAGGATTTCACACCCAGACTAGGTTATTGCTTCTGTTTTGATCTCCAGTGTATGACTCTTTGCAATTACCCTGACTCTGATCTTGCTTTCTGATCCTGTACTTTTGCCTATCTGTCTACCTGTTGCTGAACCTCTGCCTGATTCCCGATTACTCTCTTGTCTCACGATTCTGTACCGATACGCACCTTCCTGTTGCTGAACCTCTGCCTGATTACCGTTTACTCTCTTGTCTCACGACTCTGTACCGATACTTACCTCTCTGTTGCCGAACCTTGCCTGCCTGACCATTCTACTCACCAGTGGGCCCTCGCCACTGGTGAGGTGTTACTATGCCAGCTCCGCTGGTGAAGCAGTTCTACTAGGCTATAGCTCAGCCTTAATTACCTGCTCATTAGGTACCTGTCATTTTAGTATTACTGTATCTCGTAGACTGCAGTACAATCCGACCCACCCGCCCCTCGGGTGTTCATTTGCCTGCAGTATATTCTGAATCACCCGCTCCTCGGGAGATTCAGCCTCTTCAGTATTGTTTCTCCAGCTTGCTGGAGGTTATACGTTAGTGCACACTCAGTGTACTGTTTAGACCTCACCAGCCCCTCTGGTGAGGCCTCATTAAAGCATTAAAGTTACGGTTTCACCAATCACTACACTCTCTGCTCCTTGTCTGCTATACTAGTATTATTGGTGATTCTGCAGATCACCCATAATCGGGTATAGCATCCGTATTATTGGTAATTCTGCAGATCACCATATAATCAGACATCTGAGCAATGACACAAGACCGTTACACCATCCTATTGGCCACTCCCCTGATACCAAATTTAGCCTTCTCTAGACAGGCTATCAGTTCATGGTCAGACCATGACATAGTCTGGTCGGCCTGCACCTCCCTTACTACCCCCATAACCCGGCCTCCATGGAAGCTAAATGAAAGCCTCCTTGCAGACAGTGAAGTAGTTCTTGAACTGGAAGAGCACCTCACAGAATAGTTTAGAATAAATGACACTAATGATATTAGACCCGACATACTCTGGTTAGCACATAAACAGACTATTAGAGGCCAGATAATTAAAATTGCCACACAAGGCAAAAGAGCCACCACTGAAAAACAACTCAATTTAGAACATAAATTAGCCCAACCCCAACTAGCTCACACCCACCAACCATCTAGATACCTCCAAACACAAATAAAAGCAATTCAAACCCAAGTAGAAATTTCGCTATCAGCTAGCACTGAAAAAGCAATACGCTGGACAAGATCAAAGGTGTATGCCCAATACAATAGCTGGGTCTATTGTATTGGGCATACACCTTTGATCTTGTACAGCGTAATGTGGCTCACTAGAAAACTGCGCAAAACTCAATCACTTAATAAAGTACATCAAATTTTAACCAAGACAGGCACCTTCACCTCAGATCCACTAAAAATACATAAAGAATTCGCTGAATACTATCAGTCACTATATGCATCTAAAATCAACAGTGACCCAACATCACATCCCTCCTCTTTTCTACACGATCTCAAATCTCCCTACCTACCTCCACCCAGAGAAAGCCTCAGTTCTTAACCTCCCAATATCTGAGCTATAAGTTAACTTAGCCATTAGACACCTTAAGCAAAGTAAGGCCCCTACAAAAAGTTCAAGAAAATCCTTACCCCGTATTGCATTAAAATATTTAATGCTATTATGGATGGTAAAACTCTTGCCCCCGAATTCCTACAATCTGTTAGCAGTGATCCCCCAACACTACCCCTTTGATATCAAGAATTATAGGCCCATTTCAAAATATTCACATCAATATTAGTATCTAGACTGAACAAAGTATTGGGGCCATTGATTCACAGGGACCAGGTGGGCTTTATCCCACTGAGACAAGCTCCTGACACCGTTAGGAAATTTGTGGACCTTCTACATGTCGTCAGCGCCCACAAAACCCCCCTGGCCTTAGTAGCACTCGACATGGAGAAGGCCTTCGACACAATTGATTGGCCCTATATGACGCAGGCCCTCCAAAAAGCTGACATCAGAGGCTCCTTCCTAACAGTCATAGAATCCCTATACTTCACCCCCACTACCAAATTCAAACTTCCCACCAATGCTCCAACTACCATTTCTATACAACGAGGGACGAGGCAAGGTTGCCCACTTTCACCAGCAATTTTCGCCCTAACAATAGAACCGTTAGCAAACAAGATACGCTCCTCACCTGATACTTAGGGGATAATTGTAGCGGGTGTTGAGTACAAGGCCAACCTCTTTGCCGACGATTTATTACTTACCCTGACCTCTCCGCATACCTCTATGCCTAACCTACTGGAATTAATGAAAAAATTCAGTAAGGTGCCTGGCCTTTCCCTCAATATCAGTAAATCAGAGGTTCTCTTCACCAATTACCACACATCTCAAGCTACTGCTATAGCATCCACATTAGTTTTCCTCCTCCAAAATAAATACATTACGTATCTAGGATATCCACTAACCTAAGGGAGCTTTTTATCTTAAACTATAAACCAATGTTAGCCACCTTAAAACCGGACCTTCTAAAGTGGAACTCACCCTCACTATCTTGGACAGGATGAGTCCAAGCAGTCAGAAAGATTCTACTTCCCCGCTTACTATATCTTTTTCAGAACCCTACCTATTCCAGTGACCCAATCCTCCCTTAAAGATCTACAACTCTCCATTTTTAAATTTATAACAAACAACAAAAAATCCAGAATAAACCAAAAAACTATGTTCTTAAATAGAGAAAGAGGGGGGCTAGGCGTCCCAGATCTTTTTAGCTACTATAGGGCATCCCAAATAGAACTTTTTATACATTTTTTGATGCTAGCAACCCGAAAGCTCACAAACTTGGTCATTGAGTGACTGTGTGTCAATGTTACAAAAAGCTGGCAGAGCTGAAAATAAATTTCACTGGGAAAATGTAAACTGCACAAGGGAAATAAGAACTGTCCACCACTCACAGAACTATAAAATCAATCACTTGTGGTACCTAAAAATACTTGGCAAACCACCACACCAAACCCCCCACATAAAAATGACACTAGGCATACCATAGGAGCGCTCCTCACAGACCTGCACTCACTTAACCCACACACACCACACATGTAATCTGATCTTGATTGGCCGATCATATAAATCGCACATGTATGGATGAGCTTGGGAACTCTCAATTCAGTGTTCAGTTTCAACAGATGATACTGGTTTTCGTGCCTCAATAATAGATCAAAGATATAGGCAGAAGGCAATTAGACCACATGTCTGTAAACTAGGCATAAGCTCAGTGTTCTGCCCATATGCCACACCTCATTCTCTAGGGCACTGTCCTGAATACAGGTTGCAACACTGTGATCTTCACCCAACCACGGGGAAAGAGCAACTCTCCCCACAGAAGGCAGCTCGACTGCAGACAGCGCTGCGGTGTCACGCAGCTTACAGGTACCTGCCTCCATGCTTTCCACAGTGTCATGACACTGAGGAAGCTCACGTGACTTGTGGGCGTAATACGTATGTGGGCGTGGAGGTCGAAGCTGGGCGAGTAGGAGGTGTCCAGGAGACCGCACAAGGGGAATTTGAATCAGCGGCTAGCGTCACCCTTTTTGGTGCATGGAAGCAGGTACCTGTCAGCTGCGGGACGACGCAGCACTACTGAACCTTTCCATCAAAACATCCACTCTGGTGAGGTAACCCCACTGTGTGTTCAACCATCAGTCATGTTTATGGACCTGTCTGCAGTTGAGCTGCCTCCCGTAGGGAGAGTTGCTCTTTCCCCGTGGTTGGGTGAAGATCAGAGTGTTGCAGCTTGTAATCAGGGCAGTGCCCTAGAGAATGAGTTGTGGCATATGGCATAATCTATTATTGAGGCATGATTGGCCAATCAAGATCAGACTGCATTTGTGGTGCGTGTGGGTTGAGGGACTGCAGGTCTGTGAAAAGCACTCCTATGGTATGCCTAGTGTAGTTTTTATGGGGTTTGATATGGTGGTTTGATAAGTATTTTTAGGTGCACAAGTAATTGATCAATAAAGTTTTTTACTTTTATAGTTCTGTGAGTGGCGGTCAGTTCTTCTTTTCCTTGTACAATTGTTATACAGACCTGCCTTCCCCAGCTTCAATGAAGTGGGTGAACTAACTTTACAACTAACGACCTGTGCACCGGATATTAATCTTTTCTAAAATGTAAACTGTAGCCATTTTTACACTGTTAATGGCAGGGTTCTCAAACGCCACACCGTTCACTGGGTGACTGGAATTAATATTCAGAAAAGTGAAGCCTACAAAAGCCAATAAAAATTCACCAATTTCATTTCAAGTGGAATATTTACATTGCTGCCATTCTTGCACTGTTAATAGCACAGGCCTCAAACTTGGCACAGTTGATCATTGGGTGACTGGGGTTCAAATTCAGAAAATGGAGCGGAGCCACAAACAGCCAGATTTGTTTCATTTTAATGGGAAAATAAAAATTATTGATGCCAAGGACCCAATCGAAGCGTTGTAGATATGCACTCACGTCTGGATTGACTGGTGACGTGCCCTGGCTGTAGGAACACCACTCCTGAAGCAAGAAGAAAGTCAGCCGGCACCATCAAGTATAATGCTCTTTTCAGTATTTATTGTAGCTCTGTCATCTTATAGCATGACGTTTCGGAGTAGCAACTCCTTTCTCAGATGCGTGACAGGTTTGACAATACACATTCAAACATAGTTCTTTTATACCCACCCATCCTTCAAATCAGCCAATAGGCTTGTTCCAGCCTAACCCCCAATCACAATCTCCGCTGTAATGCGGACCTGATGGGGAGCTGGTTTCTTATTTGGTGAACCAATCACCTCAGAGGACAAACATCACGTGGTCGGAGGAGGGAAGAGGGTCGGGAGTCGGCGCTTCCGCTCATCATTGCGGAACACCCCCCCCCCCCCCCCCCCCCCCGCCGCCCGTCATGCCCTTGTCTCCGCCTCCAGGTACACGGACCTGATGGGAGACAGGGCTAAGATGCATCTCCACTGGCGCGTTGCCAGTGGGTGTATGATGGCCTGTAAGCCCGCCCCCCGGAGGGAGGTCCACTTGCGAGCCGTTTAACTGCCGCCACCCACATCTCCGCGCAACCATGGAAACCCGCTGGCGTCCACTTCCGTAAACGGCTGTAGCGCCTAGCCGGGCCATGGAGCGCCGAGCGTAGGGCGACATGCGGTCGTCCGCCCGCACCACTCGGCGTCACATGTGCGGCCAGGCCCCCAGTCTCAGACACACCGCGGGCACACACCGGGTGGCCGCAGAACGCATAAATGATGCGTCTGCCGCCTCCCCGGCGCCCGCACAACGCTGCATCCAAGCCAGAGAGGCGGACCACCCACAAGCAGTCGCAGACACCCCCAGTGGGAAGCCGAGGAACATCAATGGCCCAATGAACACTGTGTGTTCAGAGGATGACATGACCAGCATCTAGACAGGCGGCGTAAAGAGGCCCTGTTCCAATCCACCGATAAATACTGAAAAGAGCATTATACTTGATGGTGCCGGCTGACTTTCTTCTTGATGCCAAGGACCCCAAACGTGGTTATTGAGTGACTGTTTGTCAAGGTTAGAAAAAGTAGGTGGACCAAACAACAACCATATACGTATCTGGACAACGGCGGGTCATCTGCTAGTCTATAATAAAAGAAATTTTGCTAAAACTAAAAACCTGAAAAGAAAGAAAACACACAAATGGGTATCGTTTCACTTCACTGCAAGTAAGAGTAAGTGCAGGGGCTGCTGCAGGCTCTCTAGCAAAATTATTCGCAAGAAATCCAGAAATATTATTATTATTTACTATTAATATAGTGCTGTAATATTTTACAGTGTTTACACGCTGTACACTATTGTGACACTAACTGTCTTTCAGAGGGGTTTACAATCCAGTCTCTATCAAAGTCATATGTCCATTATAGTCTATTGCAATTTTTTAGGGAGAATCCAATTACCTTGTCTGTGTACTTTTGGGATTGCAGTGAGGGAAAATTGCAGATACAGTGCAGGGTTGTCAACCTAATTTCCAATTTTTGACGGACAAAAGGGCCAAAAAAGCAGGACACCCAAAATTTTGGACGAACAGGGGGTGGAGTTGGGGGCAGAGTCAAAAGAGCATTTTTACTTAGAATTGTGGGTGGGGCTAAGCTCTGGGAACTAATATTTTTTTTTAGTTTTTATATTGCACTGACATCTTCTGCAGCACTTTACAGATTACATAGCTCACAATCTAATCCTTCCATAGTTACAGTCTATCGTCTCTACCATATTATTGCGGTGTGACTGGAGGATAGGATCAGAAAGAGCTGCCTGCCACATGCAGATTCCATCTGGGTGGAAACGCAGTCATAGCAGGAGGGGGTAATTTGAGCTCTGCACTTTTTTTCACTTTCAATTCTGAATCAGCAGTAGAGCAGAGGAGAGACAAGCAGTGGAGGGGAGTGATAGGCAGGCAGCATACTGGAGGCAGCATAATGTGCAGTGTGTGCACTGCTCGTTGATTCAGAACTGAAAGTAAAAAAAAGTGCAAAGCTCAAATTACCCCTCCTGCTGTGACTGTGTCTTCCCCAGCTGGCAGTTGGAATCTGCATGTGGCTGGCAGCTTCTAGCATTATGGAGACATGGATACCTGCTGACTGGGGGTGGGGGCACATCTAGAAGAGGATGACGAAGCTTGATCAAACTAGTGCTTGGCAATAACTCCTGGACTCACACCGCGCAATTCAATCTCCTGCGAGTTGCAGTGCAGACTAAACGGCATTGTGTGTGAAACCTGTGCTGACCAGTAGGATAGTTAGAGAGGGGAAAAAGAATCCAAGGATCACCACCAAGGCCATCCTGGTGAATCTGGGCTCTGCTGGTGGAAATGTCTCAAGGCAAACAATCCAAAGGACACTGCACACTGCTGGGTTCCACGGATGCTGACCAAGCAGGACGTCAATTCTCCACAAAAGGCACACAAAAGCTCGCTTGGCCTTTGCAAATGCTCATCTGGACAAAGAAGAAGACTTCTGCTCTTATGTGTTATGGTCAGATGAAACCAAAATGTAATTGTATACTCACATTGAGGTTTCCTTCATTTGGTGTAAAAAAGGAGAAGACTTCAACCCAAAGAACACCATCCCCACAGTCAAACATGGTGGTGGAAATCTAATGCTTTGGGGGTGTCTTTCAGTCAATGGACCAGGGAACCTAATTACAGTAAATGGCACATGAAAAAAGCAGTACATGAGGATTCTTAACAACATCAGGCAGTCTGCAGAGAAACTTGGCCTTGGGCACCCGTGGACATTTAAGCATGACAGTGACCCATGTTTTGGAGTGGCCCAGCCAGAATCCTAACTTGAATCCAATTGAGAATCTGTGGGGGAAGCTAAAGATCAGGTTGATGGCAAGTATACCCTCCAACCTGAAAAATTTGGAGCTCATTGCTAAAAATGAATGGGCAAAAATACCTGTGGAGACATGCAAAAAGCTGGTCTGTAGTTATAGGAAGCGTTTCACTGCTGTAATAGCCAATTAAGGTTTTTCTATTGATTATTGAGAAGGGTATGAATAATTTTGGACTGGACACTTTTTGCTCAAATGTTAATAAAAGGTGAAAAATGTTTTTTTTCCACAATAATGCTTCTTGTACATCGTTTTATAATCTTTTGGGACATACCTATGTCATTTTCCATCAAAAAAAATTACTTTCTGGTTGAACTTTAATTTGCCAAGGTCATAAATAAATATGCGCATCGCTACATATACAGGTCCTCTACTGCATTGAATCAGCATGTATCAACGATATAACAAAGCTAAACACTGTAAAAAAGAATTCTTACAAAATCTGCTGTTAATAGATGCATCAGTCAAATATGATGCCCACATTTCTTTAGAATTTGTACTAACTGTAGTGGGACAGGGATTTCAATTACATCTTAGAGCTTGTTGATCGTAGAAAAATATAAAATCATATAAACTCAGAAAAATATGGGAGAACTACACAAAATGCTCTATTATTGTGTATGTTATGGAAACAACCATTAAAGTACTTAAAAGTCCAATTTACATTTATCTAACCTTTCAACAGGGTCATAATATTAGACCCTGCAAGGGATGCAGCTGCAGGGTGGCCCAGAAGCCACAGGGGACTAAGGGCACTGAGAGAAAAAAAACTTTCTGCTCTCTGCACAATTGTTTTAATGATTGCATCTGCTCAGCCAGTGATAAGGATTCATACAAAGTTTTGCAGACAAATATTTGTAGACCATCCCTATTCAGTGTTCAGTGGGGTCTTGTGTACAGCACTGCTCTACCTCCAGCCTTTCTACCCCTCCCCAAGAGCTGTGTACTGTAGTGATGCTTGAGGAGCCTGGGCACGGAGAAAAACAGCTTTCTACTCTCTGCACAATTGCTCTAATGACTGCATCTGTCCAGCCACAGATAACAAATCCTACAAAGTTTTGTAAACAACGGTTTGTATTCAGTCCCTATTCAGTGTGCAGCAAGCTCTTGTGCACAGCACCCAGCCTCCAACCTCTCCCAAAGTGCTGTGTACTGTAGTGGTGCTGGAGGAGTCTGTAGAACCAGTTCTCTCCATCAGAGGAGGACAGAGTAAGTGTAATACGAGGCTGAGGCACCCTCCTCTGTTCATTTTCGATATGCATTTTTCTGTATGCGTTTTTGCACACCATGTGTGTCTGTAGGCATGCAAGTTTTATCACAGAAGCTAATGTAATTGATAGAAAAAATATGTGATGTGCTTCACTGCTGTTATTTGGGGAAAAGACATTCAAGTGTGCACTAGCCAAATGAATAACATTGGTTCACAAGTTTACATGTGTAGAAATCGGGGTGAGGGCCCCATTCAAAGTTTTTCAGGGGAGCCCAGTGATTTCTAGCTACACCCCTGCCTCTCAAAATATACTTCATGCAGTATGGGTAATGTTTAAGGAATGTCATGTGAATACATGGATTACCTGGTTGCTTAGTTCAATAGACCAAAGTTTTGTTCCAAATGCATTGGGTTTTTGCATCTTGCAGAAGAACCTGAAACCCAGTAATTACCATATTCAGTAAAATATCTAGACTTTCTTACTAAGAGGCTATACTAGCTGCCACCAGAACTGTCACAGGGCATTACAGTTGCAGAACACAGAATTAAATTAGAAACAAAGTGTAAAATAAACATCTTTTTTTTATAATCACCTCCATAGAATTCCATATGATTCCGTTCTGGCTTTTTGTCAGCTATGGATCCTTTGGATTACATAGCTATTAGGTTCACATCTTGCAAATCCGCTAGGCCCTCATAATCTACTAATGACATAGGTTCCTTTCAGGCTGGTTTCACCCTGGGGCATTGCATTGCACACCCTGTAAAAAAAGGATCACAACAGAGCGGAAAAATTAAAATGTGCATTTAGCATATGATGCAACACATACAGTACATAAAAAGTATGCTTCACTACAGCTGCAAACATGATTTATTGCAATATTACGACAGACTACGCCACACTGCTGCTAACTTGCCAATATGAATGTACCATAGCAATAAAAATGTATAGCATTTGCTAAGTGATTACTGTATATTGTCCAACTTTTTTTTTTATTCGGTTTAGGTGACCTTTAAGGCAAATCCACTTTATTTCATGAATTCCAATAAGTATATATTAATATTACATGACTTTTTGTATTTTATTGTTATTAAAATCTATCCATGGCAATTTGAAGGTAGCTAGGAATTCAGGGAATTCCCTAAACCAGGGAAAAATTAAAACTAAATTAAATACATACTTCAGTAGAGGGAAGCCTCTGAGTAGTTCAGAAGCTTTCTGGTTCACCTTGGGGCCCACACCGCACAAACGCAAGACCCCTCTAAGTATATTGTGTGGAATATGCTTTCATGGCCGTGCTCCTGTTGTGGTATGGGAGAGATCGTTCTGGTCAATAGCTGAAAGCAGCACCTGCACAGCTTTTCCCTTTGTGTATGAGAAACTTTGTGCTGCTGGGCATGCATAAACCACACTTTTGCCTGCGCCTACAGTAATGGGAGGGTGACCATGGAGGTGAAGAGGCTCCCGGGCAGCAGAGGTGGGTTTGTGGAAGATCTAGGAAGCATCTGGAGCATCCTGAGGCCTCCCACTACTTAGGTAAGTATCTAACAGACTTGTTCTCTTTACAGGTTTACTTTAAAGGACAACTAAAGTGAGAAGGATATAGAGGCTGTCATATTTATTTCCTTATAGGCAATACCAGTTGCCTGGTTATCCTGCTGATCATCTTCCTCTAATACTTTCTAATACTTTTAGCCATAGACCCTGAACGAGCATATACAGATCAGGCATTTCTGTCATTATTGTCAGATCGGACCAGATTAGCTGCATGCTTGTTTTTGGTGGTGTTTAGATACCACTTGCAGCCAAAAAGATCTGCAGGGCTGCCAGGCAACTGGTTCTGTTTTAAAGGAAATACATATGGAAGCCTCCATATTTTTCTCACTTCAGTTGTCCTTTAAGCCCAGGAACAAGTCAAAAGGTCAATACCAGAAATCAGATGACTGTCAATTCAGGGGTCAAGCAAACCAGAAATCAGAGACAAGTCTGGGGTCAAACACATATGATTAAACAGCCAGACAGAAAATTAGGGATATGTCAGGAACATGGTTAAAGTATATATCAAGCAGGACTACAAGTCCCAACAGCCTATTGGCCACCCTGGAAACCGTGATAAAATACTCTCCTCCAGCAGCTACTGACACTGTCGGATGAAGTAAGACAGGAATGTGGCCACCTGCACTCACTTAGAAGGATATGAATGTGTGCATGTATGACCTTTAGTGATGCCATGCGAACAAGCATTGTAGAGCTGGCTGGTAGCAGAGCTGAGCTTATCACAGGTACATCAGCGAGGTAAGTTTGTGATAATATGCTAGGTTAAAGAGACTCTGTAACAAAGAAAAAACCCTCTGGGGGATACTTACCTTGGGAGGGTGAAGCCTCAGGGTCCCAATGAGGCTTCCCTGTCATCTGTAGCTTGGGGGAATTCAGCACTTGCTCCCTCAAAACCTCCTCAACAAAGCTGACAAGAGACAGGCAATATGTACCTACCGCAATGCTGCACCGGTGCAGTAACAGCTCTCTGTTTGGGTTAAAGCAGAAATAGAGGTGCCCTATTGTATCCGCTCTACTGTGCGGGCGCAAAGGACTTGTGCCTGCAAAGTAGAGCAGAGACGATTGGGCTCGGGTATTTCCACCTTAGCCTGAACAAAGTGCCGCTACTGGGCCAGATCACAGCAGGTAAATATTTACCTCGCCGCTGTTCGGCAGGTCGCAGCACCGGATTGCCAGGACCGAGGAGGACGGAGGAAGCCTGGTTAGGATCCAGAGGCTTCCCTTGTACACTGGGCGAGGGGTGGGATGAGTGTGTGGGCTAGGCATTAGAAAGAAATTTTAACTTTTGGAACAGGGGTAATAAACTACTGTTAAAAAGTTATTCTTTCAAAAATAGTGCAACAATTTAAAAATAACATTCCTTAACATAAAATTGCAAAATGTTTTTGGATTTTACTATCTACAGTAAATCATATCACTAATAGATGAAGGGCCCTTTCACACTGGCCCGATGCAGCAAATTGCCGCACTGCTACCGCAGCCTAATGTGTCCCTATAGGGAAGTTCATACGCCCCACGTTGCGATAGAAGTGCCTAATCTAACGCTAGAGCAGGACTACCTTACCGTGCGGGATCCGCAGCGACCTGTGTCGGCCTGGAAGTCATGTTATTCTATGGCGATGAAGGCTATTTTAAATAGTTGGAGTTGCGGCATGCATGCGCTGAAGTGTGTTTTTACAATACCATTCCACATACCCGAAGCAGGAAGTGACCACAAGCGCGTCACTTCCTGCTTGGCTGGTGGCCAGACAGGGAACACCTTGGACTAAAGCAATGTTCCCTGAAGGCCTGTTTTTGGTGATACGGGCATGCGGCACCGCAATGCTATCACCAGTTTGCAGTGTGAAACTGGCCTCAAAGAAGCTAACACATTTGTGTACCCGTCAGCCAATCAGGATGCACTGTCATACACCCTTTACCTGCCATACCACATCTAGCAGCCATTAGCATTCAGGTGGGAGGCTTCAGTTGGACGCAAATCGCAAGATTGCGTCGCTAGCAGGACCGCCCCGTGCAGGCATCCCTCCCACAGGGGTCCCTCCCTAACCGCTCACCTGTCCGCCATGTCCTAGAGCTGAAAAAAAAACGTTTAAAAACACACGATTGGTTCGCATGATGGCCAGGGGCCCCGGACCTCTCTCACTGGCCGGGGCCCCAAGGCCAATGCGCGATACCTGGAGGGGAGTGCAGGTGGGCCTGGACCTCTCACACCCAGGCTCTGGACCTCTCACATCCAGAAAACCCACCAACACTGCCTCCATACTGAATGCTAAATTCGACACATGTGAGAGGTCCAGAGCCTGGGTGTGAGAGGTCCAGGCCCACCTGCACTCCCCTCCAGGTATCGCGCATTGGCCTTGGGGCCTCTGCCAGTGAGAGAGGTCCGGGGCCCCTGGCCATCGTGCGAACCAATCGTGTGTTTTTAAACGTTTTTTTTTAGCTCTAGGACATGGCGGACAGGTGAGCGGTTAGGGAGGGACCCCTGTGGGAGGGATGCGTGCACGGGGCGGTCCTGCTAGCGACGCAATCTTGCGATTTGCGTCCAACTGAAGCCTCCCACCTGAATGCTAATGGCTGCTAGATGTGGTATGGCAGGTAAAGGGTGTATGACAGTGCATCCTGATTGGCTGACGAGCACCTGCTGACGACTCAAATGTAGCTGCATGCATGTATTGCTGTGTTCTATTGCTTGTGTGTGTCGAATTTAGCATTCAGTATGGAGGCAGTGTTGGTGGGTTTTCTGGATGTGAGAGGTCCAGAGCCTGGGTGTGAGAGGTCCAGGCCCACCTGCACTCCCCTCCAGGTATCGCGCATTGGCCTTGGGGCCCCGGCCAGTGAGAGAGGTCCGGGGCCCCTGGCCATCGTGCGAACCAATCGTGTGTTTTTAAACGTTTTTTTTCAGCTCTAGGACATGGCGGACAGGTGAGCGGTTAGGGAGGGACCCCTGTGGGAGGGATGCCTGCACGGGGCGGTCCTGCTAGCGATGCAATCTTGCGATTTGCGTCCAACCAAAGCCTCCCACCTGAATGCTAATGGCTGCTAGATGTGGTATGGCAGGTAAAGGGTGTATGACAGTGCATCCTGATTGGCTGACGAGCACCTGCTGACGACTCAAATGTAGCTGTATTGCTGTGTTCTATTGCTTGTGTGTGTCGAATTTAGCATTCAGTATGGAGGCAGTGTTGGTGGGTTTTCTGGATGTGAGAGGTCCAGAGCCTGGGTGTGAGAGGTCCAGGCCCACCTGCACTCCCCTCCAGGTATCGCGCATTGGCCTTGGGGCCCCGGCCAGTGAGAGAGGTCCGGGGCCCCTGGCCATCATGCGAACCAATCGTGTGTTTTTAAACGTTTTTTTTTTCAGCTCTAGGACATGGCGGACAGGTGAGCGGTTAGGGAGGGACCCCTGTGGGAGGGATGCCTGCACGGGGCGGTCCTGCTAGCGACGCAATCTTGCGATTTGCATCCAACTGAAGCCTCCCACCTGAATGCTAATGGCTTGCCAGATGTGGTATGGCAGGTAAAGGGTGTATAACAGTGCATCCTGATTGGCTGACGAGCACCTGCTGAAGACTCAAATGTAGCTGCATGCATGTATTGCTGTGTTCTATTGCTTGTGTGTGTCGAATTTAGCATTCAGTATGGAGGCAGTGTTGGTGGGTTTTCTGGATGTGAGAGGTCCAGAGTCTGGGTGTGAGAGGTCCAGGCCCACCTGCACTCCCCTCCAGGTATCGCGCATTGGCCTTGGGGCCCCGGCCAGTGAGAGAGGTCCGGGGCCCCTGGCCATCGTGCGAACCAATCGTGTGTTTTTAAACGTTTTTTTTTCAGCTCTAGGACATGGCGGACAGGTGAGCGGTTAGGGAGGGACCCCTGTGGGAGGGATGCCTGCACGGGGCAGTCCTGCTAGCGACGCAATCTTGCGATTTGCGTCCAACTGAAGCCTCCCACCTGAATGCTAATGGCTGCTAGATGTGGTATGGCAGGTAAAGGGTGTATGACAGTGCATCCTGATTGGCTGACGAGCACCTGCTGACGACTCAAATGTAGCTGCATGCATGTATTGCTGTGTTCTATTGCTTGTGTGTGTCGAATTTAGCATTCAGTATGGAGGCAGTGTTGGTGGGTTTTCTGGATGTGAGAGGTCCAGAGCCTGGGTGTGAGAGGTCCAGGCCCACCTGCACTCCCCTCCAGGTATCGCGCATTGGCCTTGGGGCCCCGGCCAGTGAGAGGTCCGGGGCCCCTGGCCATCGTGCGAACCAATCATGTGTTTTTAAACATTTGTGTACCCAACAGATAAGGTCAAATTTCCTTCTGTTTTAAGAAGGCAATTACACCAAGCTTTGCTTTTTTAGTAGGAGGGCTTTTTGGTTCCTTTCATCCCCCTATACATTCCTAGTAGTTTGGGTCACCCTAAGCTGCTTGGTTACTCTGTTGTACTCGACCAAGCCCTATTTCATACAGCCTTATCAATCCCTGCCATGTACTGATGAGGACCAAATGTCCGAAACAGGCTGTCTACATGTGGGTTTGGTATGGCTGTGTAAAACTTAAAGCTATAGGCTTGCTATAAACCAGCGGTTCTGGATGCTTGCTTGGCTTAACAAGGGCGGAAAGGGATAATTTGCATATTTAGCAGGTGTGCATTGTGGGTAACCACAAATGTTCATTTATAACTGAATTATTGCAAATTTCCTTCTGTTTTAAGAAGGCAATTACGCCAAGCTTTGCTTTTTTAGTAGGAGGGCTTTTTGGTTCCTTTCATCCCCCTATACATTCCTAGTAGTTTGGGTCACCCTAAGCTGCTTGGTTACTCTAAAAGACACTAGTGGGACCCAAACTGGAGAATGGCGTGTGATGAAGGTAAACCTTGAGGTGCTGCTCCGAAGACCAATGATTGGACATGTATACACTAAAACACAAAGATGAGAGAGCACACACTCAATTGGGATAAGAACGGTGATATTGCTAGTGGAAGAATGAGCTGACCTCAGCCATTGGCTGGTGTTTCTGTACATAAACAGGTCAGCAAGCATCCAGCCAAGTACAACCAGAAAATATGGTAAAGCACTAGCCTGCACTCTCACATATCAGGGCTGGTGCACACCGAGCGGCTTTTTTAGCGTTTCTGGATACGCTTGGTCAATGTATCTCAACGGGGTGGTTCACACCAGAGCGGGAGGCGTTTTGCAGAAACGAATCCTCCCGGGGTGAGGCATTTTTTGGATTGCGGATGCGTTTCTGCCTCAATGTTAAGTATAGGAAAAACGCAAACCGCTCTGAAAAACGCCTGTTCAGAGCGGTTTGCCAGGCGGTTTTGTTACAGAAGCTGTTCAGTAACAGCTTTACTGTAACAATATATGAAATCTACTACACCAAAACCACTACACAAAACCGCAAAACGCTAGCTGAAACAATACAGAAAAAGCGTTTCAAAATCTGCTAGCATTTTGCGGATCTGCTAGTGGGTTTTGGTGTGCACCAGGCCTTAATCCAGAGGAAGATGGAAAACCCTTATAAGGCTTGGGCCAATTAGCTGTAAGGCTAGGTTCACAGTGGAACAGGATAACAGTAACGTAATGCAATGGAAAGAGAAAAGTATTCCTGCGCATTATGGCCGTGTTTGCATCACATACAGGAAAGCATGCAGTCAATGAAAAGTATCCTACACTGTACCTGTTATTGCATGCATTTAGCGGTGACACACTGCACGCAGTGCATTGCCATACTGCAAACCATTATAACACGATGCTACTGCTGCATTGAGAACGTTGCATAGGTGGTGCATTGCAAAGCAGTAAGCCGTGTTACAAAGAAGCCGTTACACTGCACCACAATGCAGCACTGTGAAAGGGACCTTAAAGGGAAAAAAATCCTTCCTGCCAATCACACAAACAATTCCTGGATCAACACTGTCGAGAATTACCCAGTAATTATAGCCATGAATGTCATTCAATAGAAGCATCCAAGTCCTCTTAAAACGCAGATATAGAATTTGCCATAACTACTTCCTGTGGCAATATATTGACTATTTTAACGTCTTACCGTAAATAACCCTTTCCTAAATAGATTGAGGAAACTATTTTCCTTCATGCGCAGATCATGTTCTTTCCCTAATCCTCTGCACAAGCCTAGGGACAAAAAGCTGGTCTGCAAATTTTTTATATTGCCTTCTGATGTATTTGAACATGTTTATGTAATCTCCTCTAAGGCATATTTTCTTCAGTAAGCCCAGTTTATGTAACCTTTCCTGGTAAGTGAGACCTCCTATCACTCTGATCAATTTTGTTGCTCTTCTCTGCACCTGCTCTAAAACTCCAATGACTCACCTGTAATGAATTGCTCATATTCCAGATGTGAGATTTCAACTACTCTAGTGGCACGGTCCAGTCATTCTTGCTGTTTGCGTTGATCTGGCGCCGCTGTAACCTGCTCGCTCAGCTGTTTAGTAGACAGCTGAATGTCATATGCCGGTTAGGAGCCATGTGATCACTGTGAGCCAATCAAAGTGACCATTGCTTCATTTTTAAGAGTGAAAAAGGTCTCTGGATCTTGAGGCGAAGCAGGGCTGATTGGTGCCCACCCACCATGCAGCACCGAAGCTTGCAGCGGCTATAGCAGTAATGCCATAGTCCGCCCCCCCGTGCATGGATAATTCGGGGATCTGGAAATTGCAGGACCCCAAATTACTTCTCCTCCGAGTTGCTATGACTTGGAGGGGGGATAGTATTTAATGGCGCCCAAAATTTGTGCATCAGAAGGTTAAGCCGTCGTTCAGCTTACCCTGCGGCAAAATGACGGGCGCCAATGTGCCATGTACGCCCTTTAGAGGCCAGAGAAGTCTGGTCTGGAAGAGGTTAAAAAATAAAAAAAACATGGGCAGTGTGCGAGACTATTGCCACACAATGTTATATCTGAGCCTGATGCCTTATCAGGTTTGCTTTTATTTAGTCTTGACTTTACTCCTTTCTGCAAATTGTAAATACATTTTATTATTTATTTATTATTTTACTCCCACTCCTATGGCTGAGCCATTAACCACTTGAGGACCACCCCCAGCCGTGGGGTGGTGGCAAGGGCTGGGCCCAAACGACCGCAATACGCCCATTGGTGGTGGCAGGCGTGGTTATGCGGCGATCGCGTCATTCGTGACGCGATCAGCCGCTGGCGACAGGCTCCGCCCCCTCGCGCTGTAACCCGCCGGGTGTTCGGAAGCGCCTGCGGGTTACTAGCTGCCCGATCGCCGCTACAAAGTGTATAATACACTTTGTAATGTATACAAAGTGTATTATACAGGCTGCCTTCTGCCCTGGTGGTCCCAGTGATCGAGGGACCAACAGGGCAGGCTGCAGCCACCCTATGTCGCACCCAATCACACTGATCTCCCCCCCCCCTTCCCTCTGATCGCCCACAGCACCCCTCAGACCCCAACCAGACCCATGTTCATACCCAATCACCCCCCTAATCACCCCCTGTCACTATCTGTCAGCGCTATTTTTTTTATTAGGTCCCTAACTGCACCCTGGGGGCTCCTGATCACCCCCCCCCCACACACACACTCTCAGATCCTCCCCAGACCCCCCCGTGTATTGTATACATCTATTCTCCCCACTAATCACCCATCAATCACCTCCTGTCACTAACACTGCCCCCTGGGGGCTCCTGATCACCCCCCCACACTCGCAGATCCTCCACAGACCCCCCCCCCCCCGTGTACTGTATACATCTATTCTCCCCACTAATCACCTGTCAATCACCCCCTGTCACTAACACTACCCCCGGGGGCTCCTGATCACCCCCCCCCCACACTCTCAGATCCTCCCCCCCCCCCTGTGTACTGTATACATCTATCCTCCCCTGTAATCACTTGTCAATCACCCCCTGTTACTGCTACCCATCAGATCAGACCCCTATCTGCCCCTAGGGCTCCCAATCACCCGCCCACAACCTCAGAACGCCCTCAGACCCCAGCCCTGATCACCTCGCCAGTGCATTGCTTGCATCTATTCCCCCTTCTAATCACACCTTGAGACACCCATCAATCACCTCCTGTCACCCCCTAGCACACCTACCCATCAGATCAGGCCCTAATTTGCCCCGTGTGGGCTCCTGCTCACTCGGCCAAACCCTCAGATCCCCCTCAGACCCCCTTCCGATCACCTCCCCAGTACACGGATTGCATCTATTTTCCCCTCTAATCACCCCCTGAAACACCCATCAATCACCTTCTGTCACCCCCCCTAGCACTCCTATCCATCAGATCAGGCCCAATAGAACCTGTTATCTAAGAGGCCACCCTGCTTATGACCGGTTCCACAAAATTCACCCCCTCATAGACCACCTGTCATCAAAATTTGCAGATGCTTATACCCCTGAACAGTCATTTTGAGGAATTTGGTTTCCAGAATACTCCTCAGGGTTTTGGGCCCCTAAAATGCCAGGGCAGTATAGGAACCCCACACGTGACCCCCTTTTAGAAAAAAAGACACCCCAAGGTATTCCGTTAGGTGTATGACAAATTCATAGAAGATTTTACTTTTTGTCAAAAGTTAGCAGAAATTGATTTTTATTGTTTTTTTTTTCACAAAGTGTCACTTTCCACTAACTTGTGACAAAAAATAAAATCTTCTATGAACTCACCATACACCTAACAGAATACCTTGGGGTGTCGTCTTTCTAAAATGGGGTCACTTGTGGGGTTCCTATACTGCCCTGGCATTTTAAGGGCCCTAAACTGTGAGGAGTAGTATACCAAATGCCTCAAAATGACCTGTGAATAGGACGTTGGGCCCCTTAGCGCACCTAGGCTGCAAAAAAGTGTCACACATGTGGTATCGCCGTACTCAGGAGAAGTAGTATAATGTGTTTTGGGGTGTATTTTTACACATACCCATGCTGGGTGGGAGAAATTTCTCTGTAATTGACAATGTTTGATTATTTTTTACACACAATTGTCCATTTACAGAGATATTTCTCCCACCCAGCATGGGTATGTGTAAAAATACACCCCAAAACACATTTTACTACTTCTCCTGAGTACGGTGATACCACATGTGTGACACTTTTTTGCAGCCTAGGTGCGCTAAGGGGCCCAACGTCCTATTCACAGTTAATTTTGAGGCATATGGTATCTAGACTACTCATCACGGTTTAGGGCCCCTAAAATGCCAGGGCAGTATAGGAACCCCACAAGTGACCCCATTTTAGAAAGAAGACACCCCAAGGTATTCCGTTAGTAGTATGGTGAGTTTATAGAAGTTTTTATTTTTTTGTCACAAGTTAGTGGAAAATGACACTTTGTGAAAAAAAAATCAATTTCCACTAACTTGTGACAAAAAATAAAATTTTCTATGAACTCACTATACTCCTAACGGAATACCTTGGGATGTCTTCTTTTTAAAATGGGCTCATTTGTGGGGTTCCTATACTGCCCTGACATTTTAGGGGCCCTGAACCGTGAGGAGTAGTCTCGAAACCAAATGGCTCAAAATGACCCGTGAAATCATAAAGGTACTCATTGGACTTTGGGCCCCTTAGCGCAGTTAGGGTGCAAAAAAGTGCCACACATGTGGTATCGCCGTACTCAGGAGAAGTAGTATAATCTGTTTTGTGGTGTATTTTTACACATACCCATGCTGGGTGGGAGAAATCTCTCTGTAAATAGACAATTGTGTGTACAAAAAAAAATCAAAAAATTGTATTTACAGAGATATTTCTCCCACCCAGCATAGGTATATGTAAAAATACACCACAAAACACATTATACTACTTCTCCTGAGTACGGCGGTACCACATGTGTGGCACTTTTTTGCACCCTAACTGCGCTAAGGGGCCCAAAGTCCAACGAGTACCTTTATGATTTCACAGGTCATTTTGAGCCATTTGGTTTCAAGACTGCTCCTCACGGTTTAGGGCCCCTAAAATGCCAGGGCAGTATAGGAACCCCACAAATGACCCCATTTTAGAAAGAAGACACCCCAAGGTATTCCACATGTGTGGCACTTTTTTGCAGCCTAACTGCGCTAAGGGGCCCAAAGTCCAATGAGCACCTTTAGGCTTTACAGGGGTGCTTACAATTTAGCACCCCCAAAATGCCAGGACAGTCAACACACCCCACAAATGACCCCATTTTGAAAAGTAGACACTTCAAGGTATTCAGAGAGGGGCATGGTGAGTCCATGGCAGATTTCATTTTTTTGTCACAAGTTAGCAGAAATGGAAACTTTTTTTGGTCTCAAAGTGTCATTTTCCACTAACTTGTGACAAAAAATAAAATCTTCAATGAACTCACCATGCCTCTCAGTAAATACTTTGGGATGTCTTCTTTCCAAAATTGGGTCATTTGGGGGGTATTTATACTATCCTGGAATTTTAGCACCTCATGAAAGATGACAGGTGCTCAGAAAAGTCAGAGATGCTTCAAAATGGGAAAACTTTTTGCACCATAGTTTGTAAACGCTATAACTTTTACCCAAACCAATAAATATACACTGAATGGTTGTTGTTTTATCAAAGACATGTAGCACAATAAATTTGGACAAAATGTATACAGAAGTTTTACTTTATTTGGAAATTGTCAGCACAGAAAGTGAAAAAAATAATTTTTTTGACAAAATTCATGTCTTTTTTGATGAATATAATAAAAACAAAAAATCGCAGCAGCAATCAAATAACACCGAAAGAAAGCTGTATTATTGACAAAAAAGGAGGGAAAATTCATTTAGGTAGTAGGTTGTATGACCGAGCAATAAACCGTGAAAGCTGCAGTGGTCTGAATGGAAAAAAAGACTCTGGTCCTTAAAGTGAATGTGTACCGCTTTAAAAACAAAAAAGTCAGATACTCACCTAAGGAGAGGGAAGGCTCGGTCCTAATGAGCCTTCCTTCTCCTCTCCTAGTGCCCGGTCCCGCGCAGGGTCCCCCGTAGCAGTATTCGACCAGTTCGGTCAAATACTGCCACTTCCGCTGCCGAAGGGATGTTTCGGAAGCCTTTGGGAGCACTCGGTCCTCTATGACGCAATCGTGCGTGCGTAGTATGGAGCGGCCCGTCTTCGGAAGCCCGAGTGCTCCCGAAGACCTCCGAAGTCCCTGCGGCGGCGGACACGAACGAGGGCACCAGGAGAGGAGAGGGAAGGCTCATTAGGACCTAGCCTTCCCTCTCCTTAGGTGAGTATCTGACTTTATTTTTACAGCGGTACCCATTGGCTTTAAGAGGCGAAAAGACTGTGGTCCTCAAGTGGTTAACTAGTATACCCTGTACTTTGCACATGATGGCTTAGACCATCTTGGTGGCTGGATAGTGTACTGGTTAAGGGCTCGGCCTTTGATATTTAATATATGTATTTATGCTAAGTCTGAGACTACTGTATATATTCGTGTGTATATAGGGGTTTGAAGATGTGTGTGTGTGTGTGTGTATATATATATATATATATATATATATATATATATATATATATATATATATATATATATATATATATATATATATGTGTATATATGGATTATACTGCATGTTTACAAATAAGTCCACTAAGGAGAAGAAAATTAATGTCTAAAAACACTTTTCGTTTTCTCTGTATTAAGATGTTAGTATACTAAGGAGTCTCTCTCTGCTATGGAGGCACTGTTATTTGGCCTGAGGAAGTGGGCTCAGACCCGTGAAACGCGTTGCCTGTGCTATTAATACAATCTTTTTGCTTCATCAAAGATTTTCGTTATTTGAGATAAGCCACCTCAAAATATTTTGTCAAATTTTAAACTGCTTTTAAGTGCTTTTATAAACCACCAGGGCGCCTCTTTCAACCAACCACTGCCTTTGACATGGGAGACCAGGGTTCGAATCCTGGCTAGGTCAAGTACCTATTCAGTAAGGAGTTCAAGGCAAGACTCCCTAACACTTTAGGGTGGCCTCCTGAGCGCGTCCCAGTGGCTGCAGCTCTTGAGCGCTTTGAGTCCGACAGGAGAAAAGCGCTATACAAATGTTCAGATTATTATTATTATTATCTTACCACTACCTTTATAGATAATCTCTTAACAGGTATCCCTTGCTGACACACTACCTATGGGTATAGAACTACAGGGACTATCCAGAGGTTCAAGACTCAGACAACAGCTCCCCGACTGAGTGGGATGTAAGCTCACATGCTAGCTTGCTAGAAACAAAGAACTAAAATACAACACTTTTTTTTTCTCTGGAAGATTTTTTTCAATGAAGTGCTTTAGTAAAGCATAAAGTAATTAGACTGACTAGTAGTGTTGGGCGAACAGTGTTCGCCACTGTTCGGGTTCTGCAGAACATCACCCTGTTCGGGTGATGTTCGAGTTCGGCCGAACACCTGACGGTGCTCGGCCAAACCGTTCGGCCATATGGCCGAACTAAGAGCGCATGGCCGAACGTTCCCCGAACGTTCGGCTAGCGCTGTGATTGGCCGAACGGGTCACGTGGTTCGGACCCGAACGCGCTCTGATTGGCCGAACTGTCACGTGGTTCGGGTAAATAAATACCCGAACCACGTCATATCTCCGCCATTTGTCTGTGGGTTTAGCTTTGGGTAGGCAGGCAGGGTAGTTCGCGCTCCAGCCACGCTAGCCAGGGTCCCCCCTGTCATTGTGTCACTGCTGGGAACAGTAGTACACCGCTTGCTCAGCCACACTATATAGCATTCTGTTTACTGCCACTCTGTGTACCTCGCTCAGCCACACTATATAGCATTCTGTTTACTGCCACTCTGTGTCTGCTGGGAATAGTAGTACACCGCTTGCTCAGCCACACTATATAGCATTCTGTTTACTGCCACTCTGTGTACCTCGCTCAGCCACACTATATAGCATTCTGTTTACTGCCACTCTGTGTCTGCTGGGAATAGTGGTACACCGCTCGCTCAGCCACACTATATAGCATTCTGTTCACTGTTCTGTGTCTGCTGGGAATAGTGGTACACCGCTCGCTCAGCCACACTATATAGCATTCTGTTTACTGTTCTGTGTCTGCTGGGAATAGTGGTACACCGCTCGCTCATCCACACTATATAGCATTCTGTTCACTGTTCTGTGTCTGCTGGGAATAGTGGTACACCGCTCGCTCAGCCACACTATATAGCATTCTGTTCACTGTTCTGTGTCTGCTGGGAATAGTGGTACACCGCTCGCTCAGCCACACTATATAGCATTCTGTTCACTGTTCTGTGTCTGCTGGGAATAGTGGTACACCGCTCGCTCAGCCACACTATATAGCATTCTGTTTACTGTTCTGTGTCTGCTGGGAATAGTGGTACACCGCTCGCTCAGCCACACTATATAGCATTCTGTTTACTGTTCTGTGTCTGCTGGGAATAGTGGTACACCGCTCGCTCAGCCACACTATATAGCATTCTGTTTACTGTTCTGTGTCTGCTGGGAACAGTAGTACACCGCTCGCTCAGCCAGAGTATATAGCATTGTGTTTACTGCCACTCTGTGTACACCGCTCAGCCAGACTATATACCATTGTTTACTGACACTCTGTGTACACCGCTCAGCCAGACTATATACCATTGTTTACTGACACTCTGTGTACACCGCTCAGCCAGACTATATACCATTGTTTACTGCCACTCTGATTCTGCTGGGAACAGTAGTACACCGCTCGCTCAGCCAGACTATATACCATTGTTTACTGACACTCTGTGTACACCGCTCAGCCAGACTATATACCATTGTTTACTGCCACTCTGATTCTGCTGGGAACAGTAGTACACCGCTCGCTCAGCCAGACTATATACCATTGTTTACTGACACTATATAGCAGACTATATAGCATTGTGTGTACACCGCTCAGCCAGACTATATACCATTGTTTACTGACACTCTGTGTACACCGCTCAGCCAGACTATATACCATTGTTTACTGCCACTCTGATTCTGCTGGGAACAGTAGTACACCGCTCGCTCAGCCAGACTATATACCATTGTTTACTGACACTCTGTGTACACCGCTCAGCCAGACTATATACCATTGTTTACTGCCACTCTGATTCTGCTGGGAACAGTAGTACACCGCTCGCTCAGCCAGACTATATAGCATTGTGTTTACTGCCACTCTGTGTACACCGCTCAGCCACACTATATAGCATTCTGTTTACTGTTCTGTGTCTGCTGGGAACAGTAGTACACCGCTCGCTCAGCCAGAGTATATAGCATTGTGTTTACTGCCACTCTGTGTACACCGCTCAGCCAGACTATATACCATTGTTTACTGACACTCTGTGTACACCGCTCAGCCAGACTATATACCATTGTTTACTGACACTCTGTGTACACCGCTCAGCCAGACTATATACCATTGTTTACTGCCACTCTGATTCTGCTGGGAACAGTAGTACACCGCTCGCTCAGCCAGACTATATACCATTGTTTACTGACACTCTGTGTACACCGCTCAGCCAGACTATATACCATTGTTTACTGCCACTCTGATTCTGCTGGGAACAGTAGTACACCGCTCGCTCAGCCAGACTATATACCATTGTTTACTGACACTATATAGCAGACTATATAGCATTGTGTGTACACCGCTCAGCCAGACTATATACCATTGTTTACTGACACTCTGTGTACACCGCTCAGCCAGACTATATACCATTGTTTACTGCCACTCTGATTCTGCTGGGAACAGTAGTACACCGCTCGCTCAGCCAGACTATATACCATTGTTTACTGACACTCTGTGTACACCGCTCAGCCAGACTATATACCATTGTTTACTGCCACTCTGATTCTGCTGGGAACAGTAGTACACCGCTCGCTCAGCCAGACTATATAGCATTGTGTTTACTGCCACTCTGTGTACACCGCTCAGCCACACTATATAGCATTGCGTACTCTGCCAGTCAGTGTGTATATTGCTGGGATCAGTAATACTCCACTCACCGTCAACCACTATATGAGCTCAACATGAGTTCCCCAGAGACCTCCGCTGTGAGCAGCACTCCCAACAACAGCAACAGCCAACGCCCCACGCAAGCTATAACATCCACCCCAGCAGCCAGTGGTCAGCAGCAGCCCTCCCCGGAGGAGAACGTTGTGTCCATCAGTCCGTCGCCAGAGCGATTAATGAGGGCTGCCATTGAGGAGATGATGGGGCCTGATGTGGAGGAGGAGGTCTGGCTCAGGCCAGCATCCCAAGTTAATGTTGAGGACGATGAGGGGTCTGTGTCTGGGGATGTTGGGGTGGCAGAGGTGGTGGGTGGGTCAGACTCAGGAGAAGAGTTGTATGATGAGGATGATGATCGGGACCATCTGTATGTGCCTCAGAGTCCGACCCCGGAAAACATGTTGTATCGTGTGTTTAGGTACTAAAATCTGCGTTCCCTCCCAGTAGTGTTGGGCGAACAGTGTTTGCCACTGTTCGGGTTCTGCAGAACATCACCCTGTTCGGGGTGACTATATAGCAGACTATATAGCATTGTGTTTAATGCCACTCTGTGTACACGGCTCAGCCACACTATATAGCATTGTGTTTACTTCCACTCTGTGTCTGCTGGGAACAGTAGTACACCGCTCACCCGCCACTGTATAGCATTGTGCTCTGTGTCACTGCTGACAATAGTGGTACACCGCTTACCCACCACTGTATAGCATTTCTGTACTGCCACTGTACTGCTGCCAGTCAGCGTGTACTTTAAGGATAAGTGAAATGAGGAAGAAATCCGGTGAAAGAGGGAGGGGCAAGGGAAGAGGTGTTTCCCCTGACGGTTCACGTACAGGCCACAGGGGAGCACCCAAGAAAACCCACTCAATACTGCCCATGTTGTCCAGGACAACAACCCTCACAGATCCAAAAGAACAGGACCAGATAATTACTTGGATGACCTCTCAAGCGTCCAGCAGTGGGTTAAGCAGCACCAGCACATCACGCACGAGGTCCGAGTCCTCAGCCAGTTAAAGTCTGGGCTTTCTTTGAAGACTGCACTGAGGATGTTACCATGGCGATTTGCAAGGTGTGCAAGACCCGCCTGAGCAGGGGGAAAAGTATTAACAACCTCTCCACCACCAGCATGAGCCGCCACATTCTATCCAAACATCCCACTCTGTGGGCAAACGCGGCAGGACAGGGTACCACCAGCAACACTGCCTCCCTTGGGTTCACCAGACTCACCACCAGACCCGCCTCAGCAGCAGCAGTAGCCCAGCCATTGCGTGGTTCACAACATTCACAAACATCAGACGATGCTGACACTGTCACTTTCCGGACTAGTGCTCTTGAGGTCTCCCAGTGTTCATCAAACACAACAACCAACAGCCCTTCGGTGTGCAGCGCTACGGTTGAGTTGTCTGTCTCTGAGATGTTTGAGCACAAGAGGAAATTGCCAGCAAATGACCCCCGGGCCGTGGCAGTAACAGCCAGCCAGCATAGCCAAGCTTCTGGCCTGCGAAATGCTGCCATATCGAGTGGTGGAGACAAACAGCTTCAAGGGCATGATGTCAGTGGCCATCCCACGTTACGTGGTTCCCAGCCGCTACCACTTTGCGCGCTCTGCAGTGCCTGAGTTGCATGAGCACGTGGTCAGCTAAATAACCCGAAGCTTGAAGAATGCCGTTGCCTGCAAGGTTCACCTCACCACTGACACCTGGACGAGTGCGTTCGGCCAGGGTCGATACATCTCCCTTACCGCGCACTGGGTGAACCTTGTGGAGCCTGGCAGCGATTCCTCACCTGCTACGGCGCGGGTGTTGCCCACGCCGCAAACAGCTGGATAACAACAGCAGCACCTACCTCTCTGACTCCTTCTCCTCCAACGCATCTCAAAGCTGTACCTCATCCGGAAATGCTAACCCAGCACCAGCAGCAGTAGGATCGTGGAAGCAGTGCAGCACAGCTGTTGGCATGCGTCAGCAAGCGTTGCTGAAGCTGATCTGCCTTGGGGATAAGCAGCACACAGGGGAGGAAATTTGGAGGGGAATAAAGGAACAGACGGATTTGTGGCTGGCACCGCTGGACCTGAAACCGGGCATGAAGCTAGACACCTGGCACGAACTGGCAATGTACGCAATAGAGGTGCTGGCTTGCCCGGCAGCCAGCGTTATGTCGGAACGCTGTTTCAGTGCTGCCGGAGGCATCATCACAGATCGGCGTATCCGCCTCTCCACAGAAAATGCAGACCGTCTGACTCAAATTAAAATGAATCAATCCTGGATTGGAAACGACTACGCAACACTCCTGGACCCCAACCAAGTAACATGACCGATGAACATCTGGGATGGTTTAGCGTTTCCGGTCCCTGTTTATTGAACCTCTCATCTGTATTACATTTATGACTGCATGGCGGCAAAAAGCATTGCTGCTATATCCGCACGCTTTTTGTCCTCATGCAAGGCCTGGGTTGTTGTGTCTCACAAAGCGTGGCCTTCTCCTCCTGCGCCTCCTCCTGTTCCATCACGTGTGCTGCTGCTGCTGCTGCTGGGTTACCGTTGCCGGTCCCTGTTTATGGAACCTCTTATCTTTATTACATTTATGACTACATGGCGGTACAAAGCATGCTATCCGCACGCTTTTTGTCCTCATGCAAGGCCTGGGTTGTTGTGTCTCACAAAGCGTGGCCTTCTCCTCCTGCGCCTCCTCCTGTTCCATCACGTGTGCTGCTGCTGCTGCTGGGTTAGCGTTGCCGCGTGGTCCCTGTTTATTGAACCTCTTATCTTTATTACATTTATGACTACATGGCGGTACAAAGCATGCTATCCGCACGCTTTTTGTCCTCATGCAAGGCCTGGGTTGTTGTGTCTCACAAAGCGTGGCCTTCTCCTCCTGCGCCTCCTCCTGTTCCATCACGTGTGCTGCTGCTGCTGCTGCTGCTGGGTTAGCGTTGCCGCGTGGTCCCTGTTTATTGAACCTCTTATCTTTATTACATTTATGACTACATGGCGGTACAAAGCATGCTATCCGCACGCTTTTTGTCCTCATGCAAGGCCTGGGTTGTTGTGTCTCACAAAGCGTGGCCTTCTCCTCCTGCGCCTCCTCCTGTTCCATCACGTGTGCTGCTGCTGCTGCTGGGTTAGCGTTGCCGCGTGGTCCCTGTTTATTGAACCTCTTATCTTTATTACATTTATGACTACATGGCGGTACAAAGCATGCTATCCGCACGCTTTTTGTCCTCATGCAAGGCCTGGGTTGTTGTGTCTCACAAAGAGTGGCCTTCTCCTCCTGCGCCTCCTCCTGTTCCATCACGTGTGCTGCTGCTGCTGCTGCTGCTGCTGGGTTACCGTTGCCGGTCCCTGTTTATGGAACCTCTTATCTTTATTACATTTATGACTACATGGCGGTACAAAGCATGCTATCCGCACGCTTTTTGTCCTCATGCAAGGCCTGGGTTGTTGTGTCTCACAAAGCGTGGCCTTCTCCTCCTGCGCCTCCTCCTGTTCCATCACGTGTGCTGCTGCTGGGTTAGCGTTGCCGCGTGGTCCCTGTTTATTGAACCACTTATCTTTATTACATTTATGACTGCATGGTGGTACAAAGCATGCTATCCGCACGCTTCTTGTCCTCATGCAAGGCCTGGGTTGTTGTGTCTCAAAGCGTGGCCTTCTCCTCCTGCGCCACCCTCCTCCTGTTCCATCACGTGTGCTGCTGCTGGGTTAGCATTACCGGTCCCTTTTCCTGGAACCTCTTATATGTATTACATTTATGACTGCATGCCGACAAAAAGCATGTTACCTGTGCAAAGAAAACAGACATTTCCCGCATTTAAAAGACAGTTTTCCCTTTGAAACTTTAAAATCGATTTTCTCAAAAACTATAAGCTCTTTTTGCTAAATTTTTTTTTCCTCTTGTACCCACTCCCAAGGTGCACATACCCTGTAAATTTGGGGTATGTAGCATGTAAGGAGGCTTTACAAACCACAAAAGTTCGGGTCCCCATTGACTTCCATTATGTTCGGAGTTCGGGTCGAACACCCGAACATCGCGGCCATGTTCGGCCTGTTCGGCCCGAACCCGAACATCTAGATGTTCGCCCAACACTACTGACTAGTCCAAAAAGTCAGGAAATTGCACAGCACTCCAGAGCCAGCTGGCAGGCCCTCTCCGCAAGTGAATGGGTGCCCTCTGCAGAGTATTTGCAGTGGAACAAACTTACCTGGTGCATGCAGTCTGATGGATGAGCCCCCTGCCTGGACAGATGAGTTTTCTTTGCTGCAGATACTTTGCAGAGGCCCTGGAGACTACTAGTCACTTGTGAGGAAACCGAGGAAGGTAGGGGGGGGAAGTGGTGGGTACCGCCAGGCAGCAACCAAATACTATCTGAGGAGGGGGTGCGGGTCAAGAACAAAAGTCCACCCAATGCTGTTTCCGTGGGGTACAAGTTAGTCGGGGGGTGGCTTGCATGGGGCATTCGATTTTTACCCAGGGCCCCGTAGTGCCTAGAACTGGCCTTGGCTGTCAGGTTTTACTACCTACTGTAAATGTGGCCATGCATGAAAATGACAGCCACACACAAATGCATTGTCAGGACCAGGGTACAGAATTTACTATAGTCAGATATTTACTATGGCTGAGCTACTATAAGAGCATTCTACTGATTTTTTTTAATTATTACTTATTTACTGGTTTGAGCAATTTTATTTGTTCATACTGACCACTTGGTACTGAACATGTTATTACCTGGAGTTTAGATATTCTGCCCTGCCATTTCAAGTTTGTTTCATTCCATTATGCTCTAATGTGAATTTAAAAAGGGGCCTTAGACTTTTATGTGTGAAAAGGAATAATATGCTATGCTGGTCTACTTTTGCTGTAATTACATTCAATAAAATGGTTGAAATAGAAAACATGGGTCTTAGTAGTTCTTGTTCTAGTACATTATTGTGGCAAAGCATGATGACTTTTTCATACCAGAGTTTTGCTCTTAGAAGACTGCTGGAACTAGATAACTGTATTTTGAGGCCTGCATTGGGTCGAGTACCCGCAGGTTACCCGAATTGCAGGCCGGGTCCGGGTACCTGTTGATTCTAATCGTGTTGTGGCCTGCGGGTCAGATTGCGGGTAGTAAAAGCAAGCAAGCGTGTGATAGTTTAGTCAAAAGTAAAAAAAAAAAAGAAAAAATGATCTTAAATAAATAAACCAAATCTAAAGAAGTGTTTAAGTATTTATATAGCGCAGACATATTACACAGCGCTGTACAGAGTAGATTGTCCTGTCACCAACTGTCCTTCAGAGGGGCTCACAATTTAGCCCCTACCATCGTCATATGTCTATGTATGTATCGTGTAGTGCATGTATCATAGTCTAGGGTCAATTTTGGGGGAAGCCAATTCACTTATGTTTGTTTTTGGTATGTGGGAAGAAACCGGAGTGCACAGAGGAAACCCACACAGACACGGTGAGAACATACAAACCGAGGAGCCAGCACTGGAAGGAGAGACCGCTTACTTTACAACCTTCCAGTGAGACTACCAATGCATATTTTATAATAAAATAGGAACAAGAGGTATGTCCGCAACACTTGGCAATATAAATGAGAGTGTGCAAGAGCCCAAAATTATATACATGCACAGCTGAGAAAAAGAAGGCCCATATGAGCAGCACCACTCAAGAATATAACAATTTATTCGAAAAATATATACAGTAAATCATATATAATATAATGACATTAATGAATTTCAATGGATTAAAATCAATTAAAACAGACTACTTAGTCCTATACTACTTCAGCTGCAAACAATCATGCCCATTTTACCAGACAGTATATGCAACAATATGTAAGCGCATATGATTAATTAATACCTAAAAAGTGTATATTTCCAGCTTGGTGGGCATCTATGCAGAATCCACCAGTGGTTGAATCCAGATTCAGTAATGTGCACGGCTTTCTCCAACCCACCATAGGTCGGGAGGTCCCTTGGCGTCCTTCTGACTCCTCTCCCGGTCCCTCCACAGAAATGACAACTGGCAGCTCCCGGGGACACCGGGACCGAGTGTCGAGCTCCCTCTTCCTGAAAGATGACGTTAGTCGTCATCACGCCGGCCGCCTCGTGTCATCAGGGCGGCTGGCGTGACAGTACTGTGCATGCGCGATTAAACCGTGCATGCGCAGTACTGTCAGGCCGGGCGCTGTGGTGATGCGAGGCGGCTGGCGTGATGACGACTAACGTCATCTTTCAGGAAGAGGGAGCCCGACACTCGGTCCCAGTGTCGCCGGGAGCCGGCGGGTGTTATTTCTGTGGAGGGACCAGGAGAGGAGCCAGAAGGACGCCGAGGGACCTCCCGACCTGCGGTGGGCTGGAGAAAGCCCCAGGTAAGTTCAGATTTTGTTTTTATCCACTGCTCAGAGTTCCTTTACGTTTAATATTTTAAGGGCCCCTTTCCGCCTAGCCCGAACGAAGAGCTGCTACTGCGGCTGTGCTGGATCCGGGAGAGGTAAATAATATCAAGCCTTTGCAAGCTTGTCGGGGGAGGATACTGGAGAGCCAGCGCTGGACTCCCTGAAGCTACAGGGGAGGGTTGTTTTTTTTTTTACCTTACAGAGTCTCTTTAAGGCTAGGTTCACAGGAGGAGTTGTTGCATTCCCTGTAACAGCGGTAACACAAAGGGTTACCTGTGCATTGCATTGGTTACAGTAAAGAATACAGGCAATAAAAAAATGTCTCACTTTTACTATTAACGTGCAATTTGTAGAAGCAGTAGTGTGCTGTACCCTGTTAGCCATGAGTAAAAGCAAGGAGTTTTGAATTAGGATGATACCATTTATTGGCTAACTTAGAGATGGATAAACAGTGAGCTTTTGGCTTATAAAAAGCCTGCCGGACTGGTTCCTGACAAACACTGAAAAACACAGCTTATCTACACTGACATACATAGGAGAAAAATTATTTAGCAAACATAAATGTAATTAGATGCCTCAACTGTTACTGAGGAGGCTTTCCCAGGCATATTGGCTAAATTGATAAGGTCAACAGTTCCCTCAACATGACATGAAGCAGATTCTGGTGATGGGGAGACATCGTAAATTCCGAGTTCAAATTGTAACTGGGCTGGTTACATGCACCATTAATTCTAAGCTTAAGAGAATTGTGGCATTTAAAACCAGCACATGAAAGCAAATAAAATGAATAGTGACAGTGAACACCATCTTACACAGCATATGGCACACAAAATGAATGAAAAGATAGAAAAAATAGAATTAAAAAAATTGTGGCATTCAAAACCCATCGTACCAGCGCAAGAAGTTAGAGTCCTTGTTTAAACCATCTTCTACAGTTTTGAACCAATGTATAAACTTTGTTTCTTGTGTTGTAGAAATGCACTGCACGCACGCACGCACGCACGCACGCACGCACACACACACACCTGTAAACGCTGCCGAAAAAGTTTCAGTCATTAAAAAAAAAAAACATAGGCCTATTTGTCACATTACAGTGGTGAGGCACAATGGCTGCTTTGTAAAGCGGTTTACTGCTTGCAATGCACCACCTATGTGACATCCCCAGTGCTGTATAACGTGTTGCAGTATGATAACGAACTGCAAATACGCACTGAGGCTTTATTCACATCTAAAATCAAAATCGCAAACGTCAGCGTTTTGCGATTTTTAAAGCTTTTTTTTTTTTAAAGCGCTTTTCTAAAGCGCTTTTGCAGAGTGATTTTTTAATTCACTCCCTGACACAAGTCAGGAAGTGAATTATTTGACCCGGAAAAGAATAAATACAATGTATTGTATTCTTAAAAGCGTTAACGCAAACGCCGAATAAAGCGATTTGTGAGCGTTTTGCGTTTTCCCTATACCTTCCATAGGAGCAAAATCGCCCTAAAAATGGTACATGCAGCGCTTTTGTGAACGGAAAGCAGATGAAAGCCGCTGATATGAACTATCCCATAAGGATTAATTGCACAAGGTATTTTAGGGCGTTTTTCAAAGTCGCCGGCACTCAAAAAAAGCGCAAAACACCCTAGGTGTGAACAGGCACTAACAGGTACAGCAAGGCATACTTTTCATTGACTGTATGCGACTGAACGCAGCTGTAACATGCGTTGTAACTTCATTCAGTTGCTTTTATAGACATACAGGGAACACAACCACTCACTGAGAATGTGGCCTTGGGATTTAGGTACAGTAAATGTATGTCTGTGGTGTTTGGAATCTTTGCACAAGTTTTGGCAGTCCTCAGCATCCTTTCATGAAGGTGTTAAATGTTATTTCCCTGGTACTGGTCTGCTATATTTGTGTCAGTTTGCTAAATAGTAGCTCCACACATATGTACATTATGCCAGTGTAATGGAATAGGTCTCTGGCATTGATTCAAACTATATCAGTGGCAGACACTGCCAGCTGTGCGCCCCTGTGCTGACATGCAGCTAAAAGTAGGTGTGACCATAACAAAAGCGGGTGTAGTTATAACAAAAGTGGGTGTGGTCACATTGCATATATTTACCAATACAGTCTGTAGCAATCTTACCTGAGGCCCAGAAACATGCATTATACAGCTCATTGAACAAAAGCGAAAAATGCAGCTATTTAGAGGTTGTTAATAAATTAATCCTGCCATTATCACATAACACTGATCCCTTGCTCACTCCATTTATTACTCATACTATTGCAATTCCCTCTACACAGGCATCGCACATAATGATCTTGCACAGGCTGCAGGTAGTACAAAGCACCATTGCCAGGTTGTTAAAGTGGTCTGAAACTGACATAACATTTAATAAAGAGGTGTTTTCCTAATTTTTATTACTCATACAGTTGTCATATTTGCTGTGGTGCACACCTAATATTGTCTGTTTACAAATTACAAGTTTCCAAAGTGTTGTTTTTCTTGCCCTGAACGCTGGCGTTGCATTTTATTCTTTTTCTATTATAAATTCTTTTTATCATATATTAAAACCTTATAATGAGCTATTCTGAATTTTGTGTGTGCCTGAAGCGGAGACTGTGGCCTCAATTCACGGAACATTATCAAACGTTTATCAAACACTTTATCAAACGTTTGATAATTTACCTCATGGGTAAAATCTAATTTTAAAGTCACTAAGGTGTTATATATTTATCGAATGTTTTACCGATAAAACGTTCAACAAATATATAACACCTTAGTGAATTCAAAATGAGATTTTACCCATGAGGTAAATTATCAAACGTTTGATAAAGTGTTTGATAAACGTTTGATAAAATCCGTGAATTGAGGCCAGTATCTCAGGCCCGGTGCACACCAAAACCCGCTAGCAGATCCACAAAATGCTAGCAGATTTTTAAACACTTTTTTTATTTTTCGGAGGCGTTTTGCTAGCGTTTTGCTGATTGCTGCTGCGGATTTCAGTATAGCATTTTTCATATATTGTTACAGTAAAGCTGTTACTGAACAGCTTCTGTAACAAAACCGCCTGGCAAACCGCTCTGATCTGCCGTTTTTCAGCGGTTTGCGTTTTTCCTATACTTAACATTGAGGCAGAAATGCCCCCGCAATCCAAAAAATACCTCACCCTGGGAGGATTCATTTCTGCAAAACGCCTTCCGCTGTGGTGTGCACACCCCCATTGAAATACATTACCCTAGCGTATCCGCAGCCGCAAGTGGCTGTAAAAACGCTCAAAAAGCCGCTCGGTGTGCCCCAGCCCTCAGAGAGTGTTTGTTTACATGGCAGTGTTGAGGCATTTGTGTTTAACAACTAAAACAGATAATGTTATCTAGTTTGGATTGTTTAACCATTTAAATGTGTTGTTCTGCTAGAATTTTTTTCTGGGACAGTAGCTTTCAAGCTGTGAGGAATCTTTTAGAGCAAAGTAGAAATGCTGGCTTTTAGACCACTTTAATAAATCAACCGTGCCATTACCACATAACACTGATCCCTTGCTCACTCCATTTATTACTCATAAATTAAAATCAATACTTTTTATGCAGACTTGCTTACTGGCTTCAGCCCTGCATGATGTCATTATACCTATTCCCTATCCTTCTGGACTGTGGTGATTCCCCAATATGCCATTCAGGGGTGCAGCTAAGGTTTTTGTGGCCCAAGCGGCCCACAACCTGTGTCCCCCTCCTGAAGGGAGCGACGCTGTGGCAAAAAACATTGGCGTGGCCATGACATGATGTGGGCGGAGCCAATTGCATAACTCTATCATTTCAATGTGGACCACTAATCTCTGATCTCTTTTGTTTCACCTGTCCTGGTCACCTCTGTTCCCCCAGCTCCCCATGTCATCTCATGTCCCCCCAGCTCCCAAATGGTATCTCTTGTCCCCCCAGCTCCCCATGTCATCTCTTGTCCCCTCAGCTTCCCTGTGTCATCTCTTGTCCCCCAGCACCTCCCCGTGTCATCTCTTGTCCCCCCAGCTCCCCCATGGCATCTCTTGTCCCCCCAGCTTCCCTGTGTCATCTCTTGTCCCCCCAGCACCTCCCAGTGTCATCTGTTGTCCCCCCCAGCACCCCCATGTCATCTCTTGTCCTCCCAGCTCCCCCATTTCATCTCTTGTCCCCCCAACTACCCATGTCATCTCTTGTCCCCCCAACTTCCCTGTGTCATCTATTGTCCCCTCAGCACCTCCCCATGTCATCTCTTGTCCCTCCAGCTCCTCCCCGTGTCATCTCTTGTCCCCCCCAGCACCTCCCTGTGTCATCTCTTGTCCCCCCAGCTCCCCATGTCATCTCTTGTCCCCCCCCAACTTCCCTGTGTCATCTCTTGTCCCCCTAGCACCTCCCTATGTCATCTCTTGTCCCTCCAGCTCCTCCCCGTGTCATCTCTTGTCCCCCTAGCTTCTCCCCGTGTCATCTCTTGTCCCCCCAGCACCTCCCCGTGTCATCTCTTGTCCCCCCAGCACCTCCCCCGTGTTATCTCTTGTCCCCCCAGCACCTCCCCGTGTCATCTCTTGTCCCCCCAGCTCCCCATGTCATCTCTTGTCCTCCCAGCTCCCCCATTTCATCTCTGGTCCCTCCAGCTCCCCATGTCATCTCTTGTCCCCCCAACTTCCCTGTGTCATCTCTTATCCCCACAGCACCTCCCTGTGTCATCTCTTGTCCCTCCAGCTCCTCCCCATGTCATCTCTTGTCCCCTCAACTCCCCCATTTCATCTCTTGTCCCCCAGCTCCCCCATTTCATCTCTTGTCCCCCCCCCACCTCCCCATGTCATCTCTTGTCCCCCAAGCCCCCTATGTCATCCCTTGGCCCCCAGCTCTCCTGTGTCATTTCTTGTCCCCCCCAGCTCCCCCATGTCATCTCTTGTCACCCCCCCCCCCCCCCGAGCTCCCCATGTCATCTCTTGAGCCCCCAGCTCCCCCATGTCATCTCTTGTCCACCAAGCTCCCCCATGTCATCTCTTGTCACCCCCCCCCCCCCGAGCTCCCCATGTCATCTCTTGAGCCCCCAGCTCCCCCATGTCATCTCTTGTCCACCAAGCTCCCTCATGTCATCTCTTGTCCCCCCAGCTCCCCCATGTCATCTCTTGTCCCCCCATGGTATATCTTGTCCCCCCAGCTCCCCAGTGTTATCTCTTCTCCCCCCTTCCCCCCCCCCCAGCTTCACTGTGTCATCTCTTGTCCGCCCAGCCTCCCTGTGTCATCTCTTGTCTCTCTTTCAATGTGGACCACTAATCTCTGATCTCTTTTGTTCCACCTGTCCTGTGTCACCTCTGTTCCCCATGTCACCTCTAGTCCCCCTGTGTCACCTCTATTCCCTTGTGTAACCTCTTGTCCCCCTCTGTGTAAACATATGTCCTGCTGTGCCTCTTTGGTCCCCATGTCACCTGTTGTCCCCCTCGGTGTCACCTCTGTTCTCCCTGTGTCACTTCATCTCCTCTGTTACCCAATGTCACCAACTCAACCCCACTGTATCACGTCAGTCCCCCCACTGTGTTTCCCATGTTACCTCTTTCTCCATGTCACTGCTTGTCTCTTCAGCTTTCCCCCATGTCACCTTGTGCCCCCGGCATCCCCATCACCAGTTATGCCCTCCGCCTTCCCCCCCAAGTCACCTCTTGTGCCCCCGGCTTCCCTCCCTGTGTCACCCCAGCTTCCCCGTGTCATCTCGACCCCCCCCCGTCATCTCTTGTTCCCCCAGCTCCCCCATCATTGCTTGTCCCCCAGCTTCCCCCACCACCTCTTCCCCCCCCCCCCCCAGCTACCTTGTGTCATCTTTGGTCCCCTCCAACTCTTCCCTGTGTCATATCTTGTTCTCCCAGCTCCCCATGTCATCTCATGTCCCCCCAGCTCCCCAATGGTATCTCTTGTCCCCCCAGCTCCCCATGTCATCTCTTGTCCCCCCAGCTTCCCGTGTCATCTCTTGTCCCCCAGCACCTCCCAGTGTCATCTCTTGTCCCCCCAGCTCCCCCATGTCATCTCTAGTCCTCCCAGCTCCCCCATTTCATTTCTTCTCCCCCCAACTCCCCATGTCATCTCTTGTGCCCCCAACTTCCCTGTGTCATCTTTTGTCCCCCCAGCACCTCCCTGTGTCATCTCTTGACCCCCCAGCTCCCCATGTCATCTCTTGTCCCCCCAGCTCCCCCATGTCATCTCTTGTCCCCCCAACTTCCCTGTGTCATCTCTTGTCCCTCCAGCTCCTCCCCGTGTCATCTCTTGTCCCCCCAGCACCTCCCCGTGTCATCTCTTGTCCCCCCAGCACCTACCTGTGTCATCTCGTGTGTCCCCCAGATCCTCCCTGTGCCATCTCTTGTCCCCCCAGCACCTCCCTGTGTCATCTCTTGTCCCCCCAGCTCCCCATGTCATCTCTTGTCCCCCCAGCTCCCCCATGTCATCTCTTGTCCCCCCAACTTCCCTGTGTCATCTCTTGTCCCCCCAGCACCTCCCCAATATCATCTCTTGTCCCCCCAGCTCCTCCCCGTGTCATCTCTTGTCCCCCCAGCACCTCCCTGTGTCATCTCTTGACCCCCCAGCTCCCCATGTCATCTCTTGTCCCCCCAGCTCCTCCCCGTGTCATCTCTTGTCCCCCCAGCACCTCCCTGTGTCATCTCT